>NC_090767.1:19549587-19557087 GCF_036898095.1 Palaemon carinicauda
TTTTGGTCCTTCTCAGTTAATTTATCTAAATGATCCATAATTGTAATCTTTTTATAGAGAGTTCACTCTTTAGTCGCTTGTTGGTTAGTTGAAGATCCTGCAACTTGGATGAGAAATGTTCAATATCCATTTCTTGATCCTTTTGAAGAGTTTCCATAGTTTCCATAGTGTTGGAGAGACCTTGAGTCTCTGCCTTCAGCTCTCTCTTCTCTTCTTCTAGTTTAGATTCCACCTGGCATCTAGAGTTGATCTCTTCCCAGGCACACTCCAATTCTCTGTCCAAAAACTCAACTTGTTTTTCCATCTCCAGTTGAATATTTTGACCTAACTCCTTTAGTTCCTTTTCTTCCTCCTCTGTGAACAAGAATTCCCACAACAGGACATTTCCAGCCACAATCACACCTACCAAAACAACCCAGAACCAATTGCCAACACTCTTTTGGGGAACAATAGTTCCACTCTCAATTCTAGTGACGAAGTCTGGCAAAAATTTCCCCCAGAGTTCCAATTGATTTCAGATCAGCCTTGAGCGTTTCCAGTTTCCGTTCCATAGTCTGGACCTTCAGTTGACACTGCTGAAGATCCTGCCGTGATTTCCAGAATCCCCCGACCACAGGGAAGGAGGATAACAGTCCCTGGAGGACGGGAACGTCTCCGATCCCGCCCTCAGAGTAGTCATTCCCCTTGGGCAGTAGCCAAGAGACCATCCTGAATGCGAAGGAGTCCTGAATTTCCTTCATTCGTCCTTCGAGTTCTAAGAAATAGCTCTCACACGCCGACTGCTGCTCCTGAAGATCAGCTGTAAGCTGTGATGCCTTGAATAATCCTCCAAAAACTCCGTTGAATGCTTTCCTCATTGTGTTGATCGCTGTTTGGGTACATACCGAACATGGTTTTCAAATCTATGTTAGATTACCATATGTTTCTCCTTCGACCAACCTTATTTTGAAAACCAGGAGTAATCTCCCGGAGGCCCTCAAGATCCCCTCCAGCTCGGAGTCTCTCACACATTCATTCTTTGAAGCCTCCGGAGAATCTTCCGAACTGCTTCAGGGAAATTCCTCCTCCTCTTCATTTTCCTCTTGTTTTATATTATCTATCTTATCATTCACCTTCTTTTCTTCTTCCGAGGATGAATCTAATTTTTCCATTGATTAATAATAATAATAATAATAATAATAATAATAATAATAATAATAATAATAATAATAATAATAATAATAATAAAGGGGAAACATGAAGGAACACGAAGAATCTTCGAGTGTCTTCCACCTCTGCAACTAAGAGAGAAGATACTCTCTGAAGACTTTCTGAATCGAAGAATTTCCGGGACAATTCTCTCTCTCTCTCTCTCTCTCTCTCTCTCTCTCTCTCTCTCCTCTCTCTCTCTCTCTCTCTCTCTCTGTCAGTACTTTAGAGTCGCTTGCCAAGAAACCATAAAATTTGAAATCATCATTGCCTCATAGTTATTTCATTTTCTGTTTCAAAATGAAATTTGGATATATATATATATATATATATATATATATATATATATATAGTATATATATATATATATATATATATATATATATATATATATATATATATATATATATATATATACATGCACACAAACACACATGTGCACAGATTAAAAAGTTGATTGAAATGTCCGATCGCCAATTTAAAAGATATTAAAATGATCTTCATATTTTCGTAATTTACGCCCTAGTGGAGACTCCCTCATCTGGATAATTCTGTAATAATAATGTGTGTGTGTGTGTGTCTGTCTGTGATGGTTATCTAAATTCGTCTCGTGTCCTCATTCCCTCATTATTCATTATCGCTTCTGCTACAACTGATCAATTTAAGTAATGGCAAATTATGTTATGTCAGTATTCAATTTGTCTTAAGGAATTATTTACCTTCAAATGATACAGTCAGCAACTAGTCTCTCTCTCTCTCTCTCGTCTCTCTCTCTCTCACCCACTCACTCCCACTCTCACCCCTCACTCTCTCACCCACTCTCACTCCCACTCCCACTCTCACTCCCACTCACTTCCCTCACTCTCACTCCCACTCTCACCCCTCACTCTCTCACCCACTCTCACTCCCACTCCCACTCTCACTCCCACTCCCACTCTCACTCACTTCCACTCACTCACTCTCACTCCCACTCTCTCACTCACTCACTCACTCTCACTCAATCACTCTCACTCCCCCTCCCACTCTCACTCTCACTCCCACTCACACTCTCTCATTCACTCATTCACTCTCACTCACTCACTCTCACTCCCACTCTCTCTCTCACTCACTCACTCTCACTCTCACTCCCACCCTCACTCTCACTCCCACTCCCACTCTCTCACTCACTCACTCACTCTCACTCCCACTCTCACTCTCACTCACTCCCACTCACTCCCACTCTCACTCTCACTCTCACTCCCATTCACTCCCACTCCCACTCTCTCACTCACTCACTCACTCTCACTCACTTACTCTCACTCTCTCACTCACTCACTCTCACTCCCACTCCACTCCCACTCTCACTCACTCAATCTCTCTCACTCCTACTCTCACTCTCACTCACTCACTCTCACTCCCACTCTCACTCTCACTCACTCTCACTCACTCACTCTCACTCTCTCTCATTCTCACTTCCACTCCCACTCCCGCTCACTCACTCACTCTCACTCTCTCACTCACTCACTCACTCTCACTCTCACTCTCACTCCCACTCCTACTCCTACTCACTCCAAATCTCACTCACTCTCTCTCCCACTCCCACTCATGGAAGCAAATAGAAGGAATTACTGAAAACATCATGGAGCTAAAACTATCAGAAAGAGCAAGCCGAGGTAGATTAATAGGGCCAAAAAATATACCAGGAAAACTAAGGAAGGCGCACAAAAGACATTAACCCACTCGGCACCAGCATCGATATAATGCAGCGACTATTTAATGTGCTGCCAGCTCATCTAAGAAACATAATCAGGAGTGAGCGTAGGTGTGTTTAAGAACAAGCTCGATAAATACCTAAGATGCATCCCAGACCATCCAAGGACTGGAAGATGCATTAGCAACTCTCTGGTGGATATACGAGGTGACTCACACTAAGGGACCTGGGGGAACCCAAACATAAAATAAGGCAAATAAGGTAAGTCTCTCTCTCTCTCTCTCTCTCTCTCGTAACGATACTAGAAACTTTTGAAAGCAAACCACATCAGATCCTGTCTCAATTTTAGCTCAGATTACCAGAAAACTTTCCCAATTTCCTTAAATTTGAAGCAGTAAACCGAAATTACTTTATAATCAACATAAAAATTACCTTGAAGCCATGCAAATTACCTCACACTATGGTAAATACCTTAAAAGTTTAGACCCTGCTTTGAGCACCAGCCTAAGTCTAGACATTTAACCTCACAACAGATCTCCTTTGAGACATTGAGAGAGTCAATGACATCTTTGAGGAATCAGGATCCAATTGAATCTCTCATTCTTTCAATGGATTTAAATGGCTCCGGATCCCTACTGTTTAACATACATAATTCATGCAGCAGTTTGAGAGAGAGAGAGAGAGAGAGAGAGAGGAGAGAGAGAGAGAGAGAGAGTCAAGGATAAAATTTTATTGCGATTAATATGACATTCGAACTATCTCTATACTTTTGAAATCGGTCTCAAAATGTTTGAAACTATTGCAATACTTTTGAAACTATCTTAAAACTTTTGAAACTATCTTAAAACTTTTCTATCTTAGAACTTTCAAACTTTCTTAAAACTTTTGAAACTATCCTAAAACTTTTGTAAACTATCTTCAAACTTTTACACCTATCTTAAAACTTTTTCAAATTATCTCAAAACTTTTGGAACTATCTTAAAACTTTTTGAATTTTTGAAACTTTCTTAAAATTTTTGAAACTATCCTAAAACTTTTGAAACTATCTTCAAACTTTGAAACTATCTTCAAACTTTCTGAAACTATCTTAAAACTTTCGGAACTATCTTAAAACTTTCAGAACTATCTTAAAACTTTAGGGACTATCTTAAAACTTTCGGAACTATCTTAAAACTTTCGGGACTATCTTAAAACTTTCAGAACTATCTTAAAACTTTCAGAACTATCTTAAAACTTTTGGGTTTATCTTAAAACTTTCGGAACTATCTTAAAACTTTCGGAACTATCTTAAAACTTTTAGAAACTATCTTAAAACTTTTAGAAACTATCTTAAAACTTTTGAAACTATCTCAAAACTCTCAAAACTATCTTGAACCTGTGTATCTTTAAAGTTTGAAACTATTTTTCATCTTAAAACTTTCGAATCATCTTCAAAATTAACAACTACTGTGACTAAATATCCCGAATTAGCAGCCTATGTGATGAAATAAGGAGAGAGAGAGAGAGAGAGAGAGAGAGAGAGAGAGAGAGAGAGAGAGAGAGAGAGAGAGAGAGAGAACACTGATAAACACCCCGTATTTCCTTCAAATAAATTAATGAATGACGAATAGACAAATTAAATGAAATTGAGTGACTATAATTACTACTAATTAGGATTTTGTTGACAACTGAACATTTGTTGACGTCATTTTGTAATAACTGGTCAAATGGGACGAAGAACAATGAAATTTGATGAGTAGACACCAGAAAATTCAGTTTTTTTCTTTCTGTACTGATCATTTTCTAAAACATTCGTTCACTAATACAACCAGTCTTAAATCAATACATTTATGATCTCCTACTTCAAAAAATTATATAAATGGATGGTGAAACCAAGCGAAAATCCTCAAAATGATACAACAATAGAAGATTATTAAATGAACGAATATAAAAAGAAACATTGAAATTTTTATTGGTCTGCCTGAAGTCGCAAATGGAAATTAATATAATATTAGCAAAAGAAAACATTATTTCAATAGTTTCATGATCAAACAAACAGATTTTTTAAGAAACTTTCTTGTAAACACTGTACTTAAATATGGTGTTTCATTGTTATTAAATTTTCTCATTTTATTTCGCTTTTTAAGCTAATCCATCGTTCCTGAGACCTGTTGTTGGAGACTCGTATTTCATTATTAATAGTTCAGATTTAGAGCAGAGGCCGAAGGTAGGGGCAATCTTACCTCCGTATGTAGACCGCTCATGGTGGAAGCAGAGAAGCTTATGTTGATTTTATGGACTTAGGCCTATAGAAAAGGGTCTATCTCTCTCTCTCTCTCTCTCTCTCTCTCTCTCTCTCTCTCTCTCTCTCTCTCTCTCATCATAATCACCTTTAATTTAAGACCCAGGGCTAACAGACATGCAGCCTCACGTCCGTATGTAGCCCAGGCCAGGAGAAAGTTGGTGACTTTGTGGGACAAGATGGAGACATTGGCTTTAGCCTTTTCTGTTCCGTTTGAAGTTGGCACGGAATATCTCTCTCTCTCTCTCTCTCTCTCTCTCCTCTCTCTCTCTCTCTCTCTCTCTCTCTCTCTATGTATTGTTTGTAGACGTATTTATCGTCTGAATATCTTCATTTTTGTAATTATGTTATTACTTATAACCATTATTTGGTATTTCTTAAAAATATGAACATATTTGGACAACTCAGAGATCGATATGAGGTAAGCATTCTAGAGGTTGGACAACGTAGATGTAAAGATGTAAGAGAGAGAGAGAGAGAGAGAGAGAGAGAGAGAGAGAGAGAGAGAGAGAGAGAGGGAGGGAGTGAGTTGAAGATTGAGTGTTGGAGGAAGACTGTGGGAGATCTAGTTTTGAAATTGTGATAGACCAATCATGTTGGAAACTAATTAGATGGATTTTAGTTTAGTGTGGACGATTAAACTTGAACTTTTATTTGTTAGAAAAGATTCTCTCTCTCTCTCTCTCTCTCTCCTCTCTCTCTCTCTCTCTCTCTCTCTCTCTCTCTCTCTCTCTCTCTCCTCTTGTAATAATGTACATGTTCCAAACTAACTATCCTCTCGCTCAGGGATAGAGAATAAGTATTCTAGCCTCACCTCCTGACTCGTGCACACTCACAGAGGCCTAATTACTTATCCAGCCTTTTGGCGCCTGTCCCTTATTACACATCACAACTTTGGGAATGTCACGATTAAAAACGCTTCAGGAAAGACAAATTATAATGAAAAGTTCATAGACTTTTGAGCATATAAGATGACTCCTTATTAACAACTGCCTGGCCATCTGCCGGACTGGGGTTCCAGATCCACTCAACCTTTATAGTTTCTTGTGGTGTCTGCAACCTCACCATCCTTGCGAGCTAAGGATGGGGTGGTTGAGGGAACCTATAGGTCTACATGCGGAGTTATCGTAAGCCATTCCTTGGCCCTCTCTGGTCCTAGCTTGGGTGGAGAGGGGACTTGGGCGCTAATCATATGTGTATATGGTCAGTCTCTAGGGCAATGTCACTGTCCCCTGCCACCCCCTCCTCTCTCTCTCTCTCTCTCTCTCTCTCTCTCTCTCTCTCTCTCTCTCTCTCTCTCTCTCTCTCTCTTATAACCACAGACAGACCTTTGCTTAGACTTCCGTCCTTACCCAAGCCCACACATTTACGCTTAGCTGCATTTAAGAACAAAAGAATAGTAGAGAGAGAGAGAGAGAGAGAGAGAGGAGAGAGAGAGAGAGAGAGAGAGAGAGAGACAGAGAATTATATCGCATATATACCCTAAAATGCTAAAGCGTAGTTTCTTGTTAGTCTTACATGTTGCCAAATGTAAATGGAAAGTCTAATATAGTATCAGTGTTATTAAGAAAAAAAAAGTGGCAGGATGAAAATTTGGCAACGCTGCTCATCGCTTACTGCAATCATTCGTTTTTTGAAATATAAATATTTCTATTTTATTGGTATTCTCGTTATATTATCTATATTTTCTCCTTATTATGAATTGCAAATTTTTACAACCATTCTTGAAATTATAGACCTATTAAGGTTTAGAAAAGCTGAAACATTAGGAATCCTCTGTTGAAGGTATTCGCCTTGCATAAACACACGCACGAACACACACATTTACAATAACAAGCTGTTTCTCGCAACGGACCTCAGTGTTAGTTGCAAGTTTCAATGTCCTCCTTTGAAGTCAATTATGAGATATTATTATCCCCTGTCTCTAACCCTTTCCCAAGAAGCCCCCATTCCTCCCACTGTGACCGTCCCAACCCCGGTTCCCCTCCTTTCCTTCCTTGAACTATCCCATCCCAACCTGCCACCCTTTCCTTCTACTATCCTATCCAACCCTGCCGCTTCACTAGACTAACTGTAAGACAAAATAATTATCTTCTCAGGTAATTAAGCCAAAATTATTCAAACAATAGAGAAAACCTACATCGAAAACAATGGAGTAGGCCTAGTTTTACGTATCAAATCCATTCACTTTATCCGAATCGAGAAATAGACGTATTTGATGCTCGAATGTCTTTAATTCTAACTTCGACTTCGCATGAGTAGTTGTCATTGTGAACCTTTTACTGTTTTAAGAATAGAATAGCCATATTCGAATCAAGTAACTTAGGCATAAACAAATATA
>NC_090767.1:19562087-19641624 GCF_036898095.1 Palaemon carinicauda
GCTTTGTTGATCATGTCGATACACAAAACCTTCCAATACGTAAAGTTAACCCTGGTCAGAAAAGCATATATATATATATATATATATATATATATATATATATATATATATATATATATATATATATATATATATATATGAGGGTAAAACGTATTATCTAAAACCCATTATTTAAAATTTCTGATACATTTTATGAATCTTAAACAGTGAGATCATGTAACAGTTAAATTACACAATGAACTGTCTGCCTTAACCTATAATACTGATGATGATATCAAACAATATGTTAACCCTTATATTAACCTTTATATTAACACACCATCCCAGGCAAAGACATCAAAACCTTTGGTACATTTCAAGATTATTCATAGAAACAAGATGTTTTTGTTAACAGGTATAGATTTTTGCTAAACTATTAATATTGATGTCTTTTGTCTTACAAATATCGCTGGTATTTAATGAAGGAGAATTCGTGTAGTGCTTAAGGTTGTTATTATTATTATTATTATTATTATTATTATTATTATTATTATTATTATTATTATTATTATTATAAAAATAAAGCTACAATCTTCAATTTTTTTATCATTTTCTTATTAGGTAAATTGACGAAGCCTCCTGCGAGACACTGATGAAGAATTCAGAAATAAATTAAATTCTAGTTACTTTCAATTTCTAATTAAGAATTTGAGCTATTGGTCCATTCCGT
This sequence comes from Palaemon carinicauda, assembly GCF_036898095.1. NCBI lineage: Eukaryota > Metazoa > Arthropoda > Malacostraca > Decapoda > Palaemonidae > Palaemon > Palaemon carinicauda. The sequence continues at coordinate 19,562,797 of NC_090767.1, forward strand.
TGCCTGTGTACAACTTTGGGAAATCATTAAAGATAATACCAACCGAAACTTGAAATAGTTTGTACGACACTGATGAAAATAGTTCGAATTTGTAGAAATTCTTGTACACTGAGTAGCATTTTAGATATTATTTACTTATTGTATAGATATTTATTGATGTAATAAAAACGTTTTAACTGTAAACATATAAAATAATACGTTAAGACAACGTTTCATCCACTAATTAAACGTATGAAATCATTCTTTTCCTATTTCGTCTGCTCAAAACTTACGATGACGTCATCCCAACACCTTATTTTAGTGTCCTTGCAGCAGTCAGGAGTACCAACCTATGAAACCTCAAAAGACGATTAATCACAGAAAATGTGATTAATTGAGCTCATTTATCAACACCAATTATTAGAATTCATATAAAGAATATAATTTAGGATTCGTGATACATAATCATACAAGCCACTTATATATTATTATTTTTATATTGCATCGTATTCTGTTGGTAGTTAGGGTCTTCATTTTGCTTATGATGGGCCAATGCATTATTAGTTTAGGGGAAAAATAAAGTCAGCCTTACTTAAAATGTCGTTAGTTCAATCATATCAGCCTTAATATAAGTATTCAGCAGAACAGTTTAGGAAATTAATTCTAAATGCAAATACTGAAATTTATTTGAAACTATAACTTCCGAGAAAATTGCAAATATGACAATTTCCTAACACCCTTCCTCCCCTGCAGTTAACCAGAATAACCAAGCTTCTCTCAGAGGCCAATAGATGGCGTTGGAAACTTGTTTATAGTTAGAATTATCGGGAATTTTGTTAGGAGGAATTCTAAAAAGTGACCACGTGGCCAACTAGATATATGAATGCAATATATCATATGACAATAGAAATTCTAATTTAGTGTGGTAATGCCCCCTGTGGCCGCGGGGGCATATAAAAATTAGAATAGCGCCAACGTTATCCCTGCGTGTCGTAAGAGGCGACTAAAAGGGACGGGACGAGGGGGCTGGGAACCCCCTCTCCTGTAAAAAATTCCTGCGAGACATCGACAAGGAGATAGAGCTGGGGGGAGAGTGACTGCTCCCCGCACTCTAGTTTTGGGGTGTTTAAATGTGCGTGGATGTAGTACGATAGAGAGTAAAAGATGTGAGATTGGAAGTATGTTTAGAAGTAGAAGGATGGATGTATTGGCCTTGTGTGAGACAAAGATGAAAGGAAAGGGTGAAGTGATGTTTGGTGAAATGTCTGGTAGAGTGTCTGGGATTGAAAGGGGAAGAGCGAGAGAGGGTGTGGCGTTATTGCTGAGTGAATGGATGACAGGTAAAGTAGTGGAATGGAAGGAGATATCATCTAGGTTAATGTGGGTAAGGGTTAGGTTGGGTAGGGAATGTTGGGCGTTTGTCAGTGCGTATGGGCCAGGTAGTGAGAAAAGTGAAGAAGATCGGAATGAGTTCTGGAATGATTTAACTAGGTGTGTAGAAGGACTGGGTAGAAGGAATTATGTAGTTGTTATGGGTGACTTAAATGCTAGAGTGGGCGCTGGAGAGGTAGAAGGTGTCATTGGTAAGTATGGCGTACCAGGTGAAAATGAGAGTGGTGAGAGACAGGTAGACATGTGTGTTGAACAAGAGATGGTAATAGGTGCTAGCTTCTTTAAAAAGAAAGATAAGAATAAGTATACGTGGGTAAGAGTGGCAAATGGAAGAGTAGTAGAAAGGGCATTAATGGATTATGTGTTGGTAACTAAAAGAATGTTTGGAAGATTGAAAGACGTGCACGTGTTTAGGGGTATGGCTAACGGTATGTCTGATCATTTTTTGGTGGAAGGAAAATTAGTTGTAGCAAAAGAGTGGGGGAATAGAGTAGGTGGATGTAAAAGGGAGGTAGTGAGGATTGAAGAGCTAATAAAACCGGGGGTAAAAAGTAAATATCAGGAAAGAAGGTTGAAAATGGCATATGATGAGGTGAGAGTAAGAGAAACTGGTAATTTAGAGGAGGAATGGAAGTTAGTAAAAGAAAATTTTGTTGGGATTGCAAGTGATGTATGTGGCAAGAAGGTTGTTGGAGGCAGCATGAGGAAGGGCAGTGAATGGTAGAATGAAGGAGTGAAGGTGAAAGTGGAAGAGAAAAAGAGGGCTTTTGAAGAATGGCTGCAGAGTAATAGTATAGAGAAGTATGAAAAATATAGAGAGAAAAAGGTGGAAGTAAAGCGCAAGGTACGTGAGGCAAAGAGGGCAGCTGACCTGAGGTGGGGTCAGGGATTGGGTCAGTCATATGAAGAGAATAAGAAGAAGTTTTGGAAAGAAGTGAAGAGAGTAAGGAAGGCTGGCGCAAGAATTGAAGAGACAGTGAAAGATGGAAATGGAAGGTTGTTAAAAGGAGAGGAGGCAAGGAAAAGGTGGGCGGAATATTTTGAAAGTTTGCTGAATGTTGAGGATAATAGGGAGGCAGATATAATTGCTGTTCCAGGTGTTGAGGTGCCAGTGATGGGAGGTGAGAATGAGAGAGAGATAACAATAGAGGAAGTGAGGAGAGCACTAGATGAAACGAGAGTAGGAAAAGCATCTGGTATGGACGGTGTGAAAGCTGAGATGTTGAAGGAAGGGGGTGTGACTGTACTTGAATGGTTGGTGAGATTGTTTAATATGTGTTTTGTGTTGTCAATGGTACCAGTAGATTGGGTTTGTGCATGTATTGTACCACTATGTAAGGGTAAGGGAGATGTGCATGAGTGTTGTAATTCAAGAGGTATTAGTTTGTTGAGTGTAGTTGGAAAAGTGTATGGTAGAGTACTGATTAATAGGATTAAGGATAAAACAGAGAATGCAATCTTGGAAGTACAGGGTGGTTTTAGAAGAGGTAGGGGTTGTATGAATCAGATTTTTACAGTTAGGCAGATATGCGAGAAATATTTAGCAAAAGGTAAGGAGGTGTATGTTGCGTTTATGGATCTGGAGAAAGCATATGATAGAGTTGATAGGGAAGCAATGTGGGATGTGATGAGGTTATATGGAGTTGGTGGAAGGTTGTTGCAAGCAGTGAAAAGTTTATACAAAGGTAGTAAAGCATGTGTTAGAATAGGAAATGAAGTGAGTGATTGGTTTCCGGTGAGAGTGGGGCTGAGACAGGGATGTGTGATGTCGCCGTGGTTGTTTAACTTGTATGTTGATGGAGTGGTGAGAGAGGTGAATGCTCGAGTGCTTGGACGAGGATTAAAACTGGTAGGCGAGAATGACCATGAATGGGAGGTAAATCAGTTGTTGTTTGCGGATGATACTGTACTGATAGCAGACACAGAAGAGAAGCTTGACCGACTAGTGACAGAATTTGGAAGGGTGTGTGAGAGAAGGAAGTTGAGAGTTAATGTGGGTAAGAGTAAGGTTATGAGATGTACGAGAAGGGAAGGTGGTGCAAGGTTGAATGTCATGTTGAATGGAGAGTTACTTGAGGAGGTGGATCAGTTAAAGTACTTGGGGTCTATTGTTGCAGCAAATGGTGGAGTGGAAGCAGATGTACGTCAGAGAGTGAATGAAGGTTGCAAAGTGTTGGGGGCAGTTAAGGGAGTAGTAAAAAATAGAGGGTTGGGCATGAATGTAAAGAGAGTTCTATATGAGAAAGTGATTGTACCAACTGTGATGTATGGATCGGAGTCGTGGGGAATGAAAGTGATGGAGAGACAGAAATTGAATGTGTTTGAGATGAAGTGTCTGAGGAGTATGGCTGGTGTATCTCGAGTAGATAGGGTTAGGAACGAAGTGGTGAGGGAGAGAACGGGTGTAAGAAATGAGTTAGCGGCTAGAGTGGATATGAATGTGTTGAGGTGGTTTGGCCATGTTGAGAGAATGGAAAATGGTTGTCTGCTAAAGAAGGTGATGAATGCAAGAGTTGATGGGAGAAGTACAAGAGGAAGGCCAAGGTTTGGTTGGATGGATGGTGTGAAGAAAGCTCTGGGTGATAGGAGGATAGATGTGAGAGAGGCAAGAGAGTGTGCTAGAAATAGGAATGAATGGCGAGCGATTGTGACGCAGTTCCAGTAGGCCCTGCTGCTTCCTCCGGGGCCTTAGATGACCGCGGAGGTAGCAGCAGTAGGGGAGTTAGCATTATGAAGCTTCATCTGTGGTGGAAATGTGGGAGGTTGGGCTTTGGCACCCTAGCAGTACCAGCTGAACTCGGTTGGGTCCCTGATTAGGCTGAAGGAACATAGAGAGTAGAGGTCCCCTTTTTGTTTTGTTTCATTGTTGGTGTCGGCTACCCCCCAAAATTGGGGGAAGTGCCTTGGTATATAGATAGATAGATAAACCAACCAAAACAAACCAAACTAAACCGAATCAATACAAAACCTAACCAAACCAATATAAAACAAAACCAAACCAAACAAAAAACCCAAACTGAACCAAATCAAATTAAACCATACCAAACCAACCCCACAGCACAACCAAAACCAAAGCAAACCAAAAAAAAAACACCTAAATCAAACCAATCCAGACCAAACTTAAAACCAAACAGAAATCAAAACCAAACTAAAACCAATTAATAAAACCAAAACCCCAGCCAAAACCAAAACCATAATGAAAACCAAACTAAACCCGAGACAACCCAACCCACCATAACCCAAACTAAACCAAACCAAACCAAAAACCAAACCAAACCTAAACAAAACCCAAACCCATACTAAACCAAAACAAAAACCAATCCAAAACCATAACACAACCAAAACTATACAAAGCCCTAAACCAAACCAAACCAAACCAAGCCAAACTAAAACCAAACCAAACCACCAAACCAAAACCGATCCCAAACCCAATCAAAACTTAACCAAACCAAACCACCAAACTAAAACCAAACCAAAAACCAAAACCTAACCCAAATCCAAACCAAACCACCAAACTAAATCAAACTCAACCACCAATCTAAAAATATTCCAAAACCAAAACTAAAATCAAACCAAACCAAACCACCAAACAAAAACCAAAAGCAAACCAGACCAAACCACTAAACTAACACCAAGCCAAACCTAAACCCAATCAAAACCAAACCAAACCACTAAACTAAAACAAAACCAAAACTAAACCAGACCAAACCACTAAACTAAAACCAAGCCAAACCAAAACCCAATCAAAACCAAACCAAACCACTAAACTAAAACAAAACCAAAACCAAACCAGACCAAACCACTAAACTAAAACCAAGCCAAACCCAAACCCAATCAAAACCAAACCAAACCACCAAACTAAAACAAAACCAAAACCAAACCACCAAACTAAAACCAAAAACAAACCACTAAATTAAAACCAAGCCAAACCCAAACCCAAACCAAACCTAAAACACACCAATGCCAAGATTGATAGATACCATATTAGGGTTAATTTACCATTCTCTTTGACACCTTTTGTAAAAATGAATCCTTCAGTTCAGATATAAGTTTGCTATAGATTTTGCAACTGATTTGTTTGTGTTCAAAGGAATAGTTTGGTAGTTCAGTGTTTGATACGATTAAAAGAAAATATATAGATTCCAAGGTATTTTAGATTTGTTGCACATCTATTTCAGATTTTTGTCTTATTATTTCAATGTTCTTCAATAATTACTACATTCAGTTCATGGGAAGTAAAAACATAAGTTATAGCTATTGCTGTTCATCTTTAAACAATGAATGTGTATCTTGCTCCCCTTCTCTGGCTCTGGGTTAATTGGATATAATAATAATAATAATAATAATAATAATAATAATAATAATAATAATGGAGTTTATTTGCAATTGTAGACTTTGCCAGAGTTGCATCTTAGCACCGATTTCCATCTTCTTCTATTCCTCCTCTACTTGGAATTTGTTTTTCAGTTTTTCTAAACGTATGCGAGCGCTGATTGGCCTCCTAGGTCCCAGTGCTTTGTGCCACTTTAGTTTAAATTCATTCATAGATGTCTTTCGATCCTGTTGGCTTCTCACCTTTGTTGTGTGAATAATAACGGAAGACACGGCTTACTTCATGTGTGTGTGTGTGTGAGTGTGTGTGTGTAAGAGAGAGAGAGAGAGAGAGAGAGAGAGAGAGAGAGAGAGAGAGAGAGAGAGAGAGAGAGACTTAGGTTTTCCATTAAATATTATTTTAGAGTTTTTACTGAGGTATTTATGTTATTGTGTTTCAGTCTTTAATTTCATTTTTGAATAAGGTTTGATAAAATTTCATTCAACACACTCACGTATATATATATATATATATATATATATATATATATATATATATATATATATATATATATATATACTTACTGTATATATATATATATATATATATATATATATATATATATATATATATATATATATATATATATATATATATATATATATATATATATATATATATATATATTCTTTTTGAGGGAAGATCCCTTAACGTTGTGAAATAGTTTGTGTATCGCCATGACCAGCAAAACTGTACTATAAAACATATTAATTCTGTTACATCCTTTAAATTCGTTGGCTCAGAAATACTGAAGTTATTACATAGATTGATTACAGCCAGTGACTGACTGTATCCAAAATACAGAATCTGTCTTTGGAAGACCCAACCACCTTGTTTGCTTGTTTGCAAAGAAGGTCTTTCAGTCCTTCAATTCTACGATTTATTATGATTTTAAATTTTGCTTTAATCCAATTTCCAGTTTGGCTTATTAATTTATATAAATTTAGTATTAATTTATGCCAATTGCTTTATTAAATATGTCACTGACCATGATATAATTTCGTTTTGAAAATACCCTTTGAAATCAAAATTGACTGAAAGACCCCTCAGCCAATAGGAAGACATCTTCTAACTATCTTAGCCAAAGAACGAAAGTTTAAGCCAATGAGAGACTGTCTTACAAAGGAGTTTTGTTGGAGGCCTCTGATTGGCTGAGGGAATATACGATGGTTTTCAGAGCATTTCCCTACGAGCCCTGAAGGAGTGAAGATCAAAGGTCAGTTGAGTGGGGGATTTAGAAATTGATTTTGAATTTATATGTATATATTAATTGGTAGGATTTTGCAGTTATGAAATCCATAGAAAAATAGACATTTTATTCGTTATTATAAGAGGTTGGTTTGATTAAAATGTAAGGAATATGATGAAAATTGGCCAGACACCAGACATAATTAAAGACATGTCTGAAGCCTTTGTCTGGTTGTGGACTAAAAATAGCTGCATTTGATTATATATATATATATATATATATATATATATATATATATATATATATATATATATATATATATATATATATATATATATATATATATTGTAGCTTTTTCTAGTCCAGTGCAGGACAAAGTCCTCAGACATGTCTTTATTCATGTCTGGGGTGTGGCCATTTTTCATCATCATGCTGGCCAGTGCTCATTGATGGTAGGAGATTTTTGTCCTCGCTCAGAGCAAACCAACCTAGTATAGGTGCCCCTGACTAGTACACCTTTGCTGCTCATGGCGACACGCAAACCCTTTCACCACGTTAAGGTTTCTCAGAAAGGATTGCTTCGATTCTATGTCAGTGTAAAAAGTCATTGAAACATCGTAACCTATTTCATGAGGTCATAAACATGATAATATGTACATTTAATTAGCGTTTCATATATATATATATATATATATATATATATATATATATATATATATATATATATATATATATATATATATATATATATATATATATATATCACCGGTAGTTGAGGGATTGAGTAACTACCTGTCATTAAGGTGTGACTGACAGGTGAGAGAGTTGATGGTTGGACCAAATGGCTAATGAAATTTAGACTTTTTTAATCCACGAATAATGTTGGTCAGAGTTGAAGTTATTTATTTTGTTTTGCCTTTTTCAATTGTATAATCTTTTTATGCCAATTATAATGATTAATCGGAATTAATTTATAAATATAGCGAACTGATATGTCCATTTCTTATGTATTTAATTTATACATTACTGGTGTATTTTTATTTTTACTTATTTGTTCTTGTTATTAAACATATATGATTATTCCTGATGTAATTAAAATTATATTAATATAATTGAAATTAATACTGATGGCATTTTTACGAGCGTAATTTAAATTGCTTAAAATTTGCCGTAGAGAAAAGCAATAAAAATCCTGGAATAAATGTTGCCAGATAATTATCCTTTTAAAAACGGATATATTGACGTAAATGAGTGATATTACAGTCACCAACCCGTGAAAGATAATAACAAAGTTGGGTAAAATTACGGTCACCTGTATTTTACCGAAATACGGCTGAGAAATATATATTTTTGAACAGAGTTTTCAATGAAAATTACATTTTAAGTCTATTGATATAATTCAAGTCATTATTAAACAGTGCTCTTATGATAATAATAATAATAATAATGATATTATTATTATTATTATTATTATTATTATTAATATTAGTTTGAGTTTGAGTTTTCATATTCGTTTGAGTTTGAGTTTTCGTATTCGTTTGAGTTTTCGTATTCGTTTGAGTTTGAGTATTAGTTTGAATTTGAGTTTTCGTATTCGTTAGAGTTTTCGTGTTCGTTTGAGTTTGGGTATCAGTTTGAGTTTTCATATTCCTCTGAGTTTGAGTTTTCGAGTTTGTGTTTTCGTATTCGTTTGAGTTTGAGTATTAGTTTGAGTTTGAGTTTTCGTATTCATTTGAGTTTGAGTTTGAGTTTGAGTTTTCGTATTCGTTCGAGTTTAAGTTTGAGTTTTCGTATTCGTTCGAGTTTAAGTTTGAGTTTTCGTATTCATTTTCGTATTCATTTGAGTTTGAGTATTAGTTTGAATTTGAGTTTTCATGTTTGTTTGAGTTTTCGTATTAGTTTGAGTTTGAGTTTTCGTATTAGTTTGAGTTTGAGTTTGAGTTTGGGTATTAGTTTGAGTTTGAGTATTCGTTTGAGTTTGAGTTTTCGTATTTGTTTGAGTTTGAGTTTTCCTATTTGTTTGAGTTTGAGTTTTTGTATTTGTCTGAGTTTGAGTTTTCGTATTCGTTTGAGTATTAGTATGAATTTCTTTTCGTATTCGTTTGAGTTTGAGTTTTCGTATTCATTTGAGTTTGAGTTTAAGTATTAGTTTGAGTTTGAGTTTTCGTTTGAGTTTGAGTTGTCGTATTCGTTTGAGTTTGAGTTTTCGTATTGGTTTGAGTTTTCGTATTCGTTTGAGTTTGAGTTTTCGTATTAGTTTGAGTTTGAGTTTTCGTATTCGTTTAAGTTTGAGTATTAGTTTGAGTTTGAGTATTAGTTTGAGTTTCAGTATTCGTTTGAGTTTGAGTTTTCGTATTTGTTTGAGTTTTCGTATTCGTTTGAGTATTAGTTTAAGTTTTTTTCGTATTCGTATGAGTTTGAGTTTTCGTATTCATTTGAGTTATAGTATTAGTTTGAGTTTTCGTATTCATTTGAGTTATAGTATGTTTGAGTTTTCGTTTGAGTGTGAGTTATAGTATTCGTTTGAGTATTAGTTTGAGTTTTTTTCGTATTCGTATGAGTTTGAGTTTTTGTATTCATTTGAGTTATAGTATTAGTTTGAGTTTTCGTATTCATTTGAGTAATAGTATTAGTTTGAGTTTTCGTTTGAGTTTGAGTTTTCGTTTGAGTTTTCGTATTTGTTTGAGTTTTCGTATTCGTTTGAGTTTGAGTATTCGTTTGAGTTTGAGTTTTCGTATTCGTTTGAGTTTGAGTATCAGGTTGAATTTGAGTTTTCGTATTCGTTTGAGATTTTGTATTCCTTTGAGTTTTCGTGTTTGTTTGAGTTTGAGTTTTCGTATTCGGTTAAGTTTGAGTTTTCGTATTCGGTTGAGTTTGAGGTTTCGTATTCGGTTGAGTTTGAGTTTTCGTATTCGGTTGAGTATTAGTTTGAGTTTTTGTATTCGTTTGAGTTTGAGTTTTCGTATTTGTTTGAGTTAGAGTTTTCATATTAGTTTGTGTTTGAGTTTGAGTATTAGTTTGAGTTTGAGTTTTCGTATTAATTTGAGTTTGAGTTTGAGTTTGAGTATTAGTTTGAGATTGAGTTTTTGTATTCGTTTGAGTTTGAGTTTTCGTATTCGTTTTGTTTTAGTTTTCGTATTCGTTTTGTTTTAGTTTTCGTATTCGTATTCGGTTGAGTGTTAGTTTGTTAGGAAAAGCAGGATGCTATAAGCTAAGGGGCTCCAACAGGAAAAATAGCCCAGTGAGGAAAGGAAACAAGGAAAAATAAGTATTTCAAGAACAGTAACAACATTAGAATGAATATTTCCTATATAAACTATAAAAACTTTAACAAGAGGAAGAGAAATAAGATAGAATAGTGTACCCGAGTGTACCCTCAGGCAATAGAGGAATTTAGAATGTGAACTCTCTCTCTCTCTCTCTCTCTCTCTCTCTCTCTCCCCTCGTCTGGGTTGAAATAGCTTTTTTCATTCTTAGCTTTATTATATATATATATATATATATATATATATATATATATATATATATATATATATATATATATATAATGTGTGTGTGTGTGTGTATATATATATATATATATATATATATATATATATATATATATATATATATATATATATATATATATATATATAGATTGTGCCTTCACTGCAAGCATCCACTGCGAAGAATGGCCTCCCCGGCCTCAGCGCCGAGCCAAATAGTACATTCTCTCATTTGGTCGTCTTTCAATGCTATAACAATCTCGAGAGTTGGCAGTTCGAATGTGTAATCCCACTGAAGAGGCCTGTTAGGCTCTCTCTCTCTCTCTCTCTCTCTCTCTCTCTCTCTCTCTCTCTCTCTCTCTCTCTCTCTCTCTCTCCGTGGTTCAAATCTCGAAGTGTAAGTATTTTACTCAAGCTAAAATTACCAAAAAGACCACTTTTTTCAGTACATAAAATCGTGTGGCTCCCTCAGTCCGGGATTCCTTAATTAGAGAGAGAGAGAGAGAGAGAGAGAGAGAGAGAGAGAGAGAGAGAGAGAGAGAGAGAGAGAGAGAGAGAGAGAGAGAGTATCGAATTGATATACAATCTAGAATCAATCATGAAGTCAATAATGATTATTTTGTCTTTAAACTATAGTGATATATTCTTAATTGCTTCTAGGTGCTCTCTCTCTCTCTCTCTCTCTCTCTCTCTCTCTCTCTCTCTCTCTCTCTCTCTCTCTCTCTCAAAAACGAAATATTTCTTGTGTTGTGACTTCGATAAACAAACTCTATTAATTGAAGTAACCAATGCACACCTTAATATAATGAAGTCTACGATAATAAACATTTAATAAAAATGGTAAAAGTAATATATTTTGAATAAGCTCACGAACAGTTTGACTGAACTTAGCATTACTAATGGTTGCAAAAAGAGGCTACTATGTCTCCCATGTAAATTAAAGGAGTTGTACCCTTTTGCACCAGACTGCAAAGAGTGGTCGCAAGCTTTGATGTGCATTCAGAATTCTATCACTCCGTTCCAGGCCCCAGCGTTGTTATGGGTTTCGCCTTTTTTTAATTTTCATTTATCTGCCTTTTGTGATAAATTGTTGCCTTTTTTTTCGTGTAATTCCTTTGCAAATCTATAGGGTAAAGTATGAAGAGGAGGACAAATTAGAAACAGCTGAAAACAAAACAGATTGGGAGAGGAAAAATCAGTTTTTCTCTCAAGTATTATTCAAGTTTGATTTGAAATTGTGTTGACGCCCTTAAAAGAAATTCATTGCTTACAATTAAATCAATTTATAGTCACAATAAAGAGATGATCTGGAGTAGGTGGTGTAACAGCCTTAAGCAATTAGCGAACAGTTCTTGAGAGAGAGAGAGAGAGAGAGAGAGAGAGAGAGAGAGAGAGAGAGAGAGAGAGAGAGAATGAATCAAAACCATACCTTCAACACACATAGCTATAGGTTATTTTCTTCATAATATTTCGTTGTTAGACTTAAAGTATTAAAAATCCGTTCTTGGTCCTTTTAACATCTTGATTTGGTCTTTCAGACATTGATCGACATAACCAGCCCAAATAGGGGAAGGACTATGAGTTGTGCTGGGCGCTGTCTGATCGGTCCTGGAGCCACCTACAGCAGGCATCAGGAAGAGACTGTTCAAAATATAGACAGTAAGTAATTCAAAAACTAAAGATTTAATATAATCTTTTATATTTAGATGGTATCTTTTACTCGTAAATTAATCTATAAACTATCAAAAGACTTGAGGTATACATTATTCAATTCAATATTTTTCTGTGGGAAATTTTTGGTGGAAAAGGATAGTCTCTTTGTTGCATGTGGGTGTGGGAATAGAGGTATTTTATATATATATATATATATATATATATATATATATATATATATATATATATATATATATATATATATATATATATATATATATATATATATATATATATATATTGTTAGCTAGTTATCTAATTGAATTTCGTGTTATTGGAGCTTTTTTTATTATCTCTGCCAGCGAAGTTGGAAGGTGGTTATGTTTAACCCCCCAGTTTGTGGTTGTTTGTGTGCGTGTGTGTGAACAGCTTCCTGGCCCGAATTTCAATCGTAGAGTAATGAAACTTTCAGGGATTAACTGTTGTGTAAAAAGCTGGAAATGGTTAAATTTTGGAAGGTCAAGGTCAAAATTCAAGGTCGCGGTCAAGCAAAATGTCCAATTCACGTAATCAGCCATAAGTTTGAACATCGTTGTCACAGAAACTTCAAACGTAGTTCATATTTGAGTGTATGAACATCCACGCCTATTAATACATGTTAAGGTCAAAGGTCAATGTCAAGGTCGGGAAATAAGCTGCCTCTACAGTTACTGATAATTTCATAATGATTAGACCTATCCCGGGGTTCGAACATCGGTAATTTAGTTGAATATATTATATCTACAGTATAGTGAAATGGAAGTATTCTCTCTCTCTCTCTCTCTCTCTCTCTCTCTCTCTCTCTCTCTCTCTCTCTCTCTCTCTCTTACGATAATTTCCCCATATAGCTTTGTATTTTTCCACACTGACTTGTACTGTATATATTTTCTTAATTTTCCATATAATTCATGATTCATCCATAGAATCTGATTCATCTACAGAATGTGATTCATCCACAGAATCTGAATCATCTGAATTTAATTCATAAATTAAACAAAATCTGAAATTAATGGAATTATCATCTGCGATATTAAGGGCGTCCGTAACATAAATGGTCTCTTCACCGACAATCTTACAATTTCCCCATATCTCATTTTCTTCCTCAACGCTTAATTATACTAACTTTTACCTTAATTTCTTCATTTTCTATATATTTTAATATTCATCTTCATCATATGATTCATCTGCATTCAGTTTATGAATTCGAAATTTGAATCAATTTTGGAGTTGTCGTCGGCGAAAAGGCCGTTACCAATATGGTCTCTTCACCGACAGTATCCCAATTTTCCCAATATCTTATTTTCTTCCTCCACATTTATTTTTACTATATTTTCTTAATTTTCTATATTTTTTATGGTTAATATACATAATATGATTCACTGGATGCAATTTATAAATTTATTACCAGAATATTTAATAGCATTTTCTTCGGTGAAAAGGCCGTCAATCTACGATCGGTTAATTTGAAACTCATGACGTCTTAACGTGATATTTTATTAGTTTCATTTATAACTTTAGTACATTTGCAAATCATTAATTATTTCTTATGTTGATTTATATATTTGTGGATAAATTTCCGCCAACTAAGTTGGAAGGAGGTTATGTTTTACCCCCTGTTTGTGTTTTGTTTGTGTGTGAACAGCTTCCTGGACACTATTTTAATCGTAGTGTAGTTTTGAACGACCTTTAGAAAGTTCATTCGCTTAATTTTCCTGTGTGAGATTTTACTAATAGGAAATTTTGATTATATTAGAATAGGGGAATATTCTTGCACTAGTAATACAGTCAATTCTTTGGGTATTTGATATACAGGAAGTGGAAAATTTATCTTAAATGGGCAAATACTGTAGCTTCTACGAGTTTCCCTTTAGCTAGTCATATAAGTAGAGTAAAAGACTGTCATTTTAATTCCAACAGGGAAAATAGCCCTGTGAGGAAAGGAAATGTGGATACAAGAAAAGTAATCAACAATTAAAATCAAAGGTTTTAATAACAGTATTAGAAAAAATATTTCTATATAAACTATAAAAACTTTAACAAAACAAGAAGAGAAATAAGATAGTATAGTGTGCCGGAGTGTACCCTCAAGCAAGAGAACTCTAACCCATGACAGTGGTAGACTATGGTACAGAGGCCATGGCACTACCCAAGACTAGAGAACAATAGTTTGATTTTGGAGTGTTACTAATTGAAGTCTTATAATCATAAGACACTAATCAGCAGCAGTGGTTGCCATAAGTGTTAATTTAAAAGCCCAAAGCTTTGCTTCATCTTAGTCCCTTTGTTTCTTATGTCACTCACCCCTTAGAGGGAGACCATCTCTCACTACGACCCAAAGGAACAATGTCGTATTGTAGTCTATCTTTAGCAGCTGTTGATTCAATTGGGAATTTAAAGGTTTATTGACAAGGGATATTGACATTGTCCTATCAAGCAGGACAATGCTTTAGAGACTGATCATCTGTACATATGATCAACCCCCAAACCCCCTCTCCAAGTTAAGACCAATGAGAGCCAGACAATGGCTGCTGATGACTCAGCAGGTAGACCAATAGGCTTCCCCACACCCCTCCCCCCATCCTTAGCTCACAAGGATGGTGAGGTTGCAGCGACCAAAGGAGCTAACAAGCTTGAGGCCACCACATAAGATTGACTTAGGAATGACCGGGTACATAGCTTATGCTTCATTGCTAAATAATTTGGCTCGTGATCTCTATAGAACCATGTTGTTATGATCACTAGCTCAATTACTACCCCAGTTGAAAAAGCAAGCTGATATAAACCAAAGGGCTCCTTACAAGGAAAAATAGCCCAGTGAGGAAATGAAATAAGGACAAACTACAAGAGAAGAAATGAACAATTGATATGAAATATTTTAATAACATTAACATCGATATAGATTTTTCATATATGCACTACAAACGTTTAAAAAAAAAAAAACCATAAAACCATTGTTCTTGAACAGTGCCATAACCTCTGTACCATGGTCTTTCCACTATCTTTGGATAGAGTTCTCTTGCTTGAGGGTAGACTCTAGCACACTATTCTACCTTATTTCTCTTCCTTTTGTTTTTTAAAGTTTTTTATAGTTTATATAGGAAATATTTATCAATATTGTTACTGCCCTTAAAATATTTTTAATTGTTAACTACTATTCTTGTAGTTTCCTTTTTTCCTTTCCTCACTGGGCTATTTTCCCTGTTGGAGCCACTGGGCTTATAGCATTCTGCATTTCCAATTAGGGTTGTAGTTTACCAAGTAATGATGATGATAAAATGATGGAATAGTGTGCTTGGGGTGCAGTCAATTCTAATACTGTTTTCAGTCTAGAGTTTAACCTTGAAAAAGTACCTTGTCTTAATATCGTGATTGAAAAAGCAGAATGCTTAAAGCCCAAGGGCTCCAACAGAAAAAGTAGTCTAGCAAGGGAAGAAAATAGGGTAATATAAAATTCTACACTGAGTAATTAACAAAAACATTATTCTAAATCATTGATAGAATAGATCAGCAAGTTGTGAAATGTGAAACAAGTTGAGACAACCTGTTTTAAGTGGAAAGAATTTAGAAAGTTTGAAGTTCCACAGATTCATCTGCCCGATTGAGAAGATCCTTCCTCAATGGGGTCACATCTGGAATCATCTTAAGAGAATAGTGTGTAGTATTGACTTTTAGTGTGACCATATGTCCCCCCTACGGTCTCCCATGTCAAATATGCCCTCACAAAAAGGACTACCTTAAGAGGGACGTATTAATGTCCCCCTTTTATGGAATTTTAACGCCCTGCGCCCCGCCCCCCAATGTATATGGAAATCGCAATGAATTGGTAATTGTTAAAAAATAGCACACACTTTCATCCCAGAATAAAACTCCTTCCTTATCAACGTTGTTATTCTTCATCAACTGTAGTTGGTAAATATTTTATTAAAAAGGCGTTACTATTCACATAGGCAGTGCTTTAATAGATCCTTGAAACCTCATATTGGTATATGATGATCAAAACATTTTCTTTTACAACTTACAAGATCTCCTGACTTATTTCACACCCTTCCCCTTTTAAACCACCTTCCCTTTTACAACCCCTTCCTTTTGAAATCCCTTCCCTTCTAGAACCCCCTTCCCCTTTAAAACACCCCCTTCCCCTTTAAAACACCCCCTTCCCCTTTAAAACACCCCCTTCCCCTTTAAAACAACCCCTTCCCCTTTAAAACCCCCCTTCCCCTTTAAAATCCCCCTTCCCCTTTAAAATACCCCCTTCCCCTTTAAATACCCCCTTCCCTTTAAAACACCCCCATCCCCTTTAAAACACTCCCATCCCCTTTAAAATACCCCCTTCCCCTTTAAAATACCCCCATCCCCTTCAAAATACCCCCTTCCCCTTTAAAATACCCCCTTCCCCTTTAAAATACCCCCTTCTCCTTTAAAATACCCCCTTCTCCTTGAATACCCCTTCCCCTTTAAAACACCCCCTTCCCCTTTAAAACACCCCCTTCCCCTTTAAAACACCCCCTTCCCCTTTAAAACCCCCCTTCCCCTTTAAAATCCCCCTTCCCCTTTAAAATACCCCCTTCCCCTTTAAATACCCCCTTCCCTTTAAAACACCCCCATCCCCTTTAAAACACTCCCATCCCCTTTAAAATACCCCCTTCCCCTTTAAAATACCCCCATCCCCTTCAAAATACCCCCTTCCCCTTTAAAATACCCCCTTCCCCTTTAAAATACCCCCTTCTCCTTTAAAATACCCCCTTCTCCTTGAATACCCCTTCCCCTTTAAAACCCGCTTCCCCTTTAAATACCCCCCTTCCCCTATAATACCCCCTCCTCCATGAATACCCCCTTCCCCTTTAAAATACCCCCTTCCCCTTTAAAATACCCCCTTCCCCTTTACAACACTCCCATCCCCTTTAAAACCCTCCCATCCCTTATAAAACCCTCCCATCCCCTTTAAAATACCCCCTTCCCCTTTAAAATACCCCCTCCCCTTTAAAATACCCCCTTCCCCTTTAAAATACCCCCTTCCCCTTTAAAACACCCCCTTCCCCTTTAAAACACCCCCTTCCCCTTTAAAATACCCCCTTCCCCTTTAAAATACCCCCTTCTCCTTGAATACCCCTTCCCCTTGAATACCCCTTCCCCTTTAAAACCCCCTTCCCCTTTAAAACACCCCTTCCCCTTTAAAATACCCCTTCCCCTTTAAAATACCCCCTTCCCCTTTAAAATACCCCCTCCCCTTTAAAATACCCCCATCCCCTTCAAAATACCCCCTTCCCCTTTAAAATACCCCCTTCCCCTTTAAAATACCCCCTTCCCCTTTAAAACACCCCCTTCCCCTTTAAAACACCCCCTTCCCCTTTAAAATACCCCCTTCCCCTTTAAAATACCCCCTTCTCCTTGAATACCCCTTCCCCTTTAAAACACCCTTCCCCTTTAAAATACCCCCTTCCCCTTTAAAACCCCCTTCCCCTTTAAAACCCTCTTCCCCTTTAAAACTCCCCTTCCCCTTTAAATACCCCCCTTCCCCTATAATACCCCCTCCTCCTTGAATACCCCTTCCCCTTTAAAACCCCCTTCCCCTTTAATACCCCCTTCCCCTTCAAAACCCCCCTTTAAAACCCTCTTCCCCTTTAAATTCCCCCCTTCCCCTTTAAATTCCCCCCTTCCCCTTAAATACCCCCTTCCCCTATAATACCCCCTCCCCCTATAATACCCCCTTGAATACCCCCTCCTCCTTGAATACCCCCTTCCCCTTTAAACCCCCCTTCCCCTTTAAAACCCTCCTTTAAAACCCTCTTCCCCTTTAAAACCCTCTTCCCCTTTAAATTCCCCCCTTCCCCTATAATACCCCCTCCCCCTTAAATACCCCCTCCCCCTATAATAACCCCTCCCCCTATATTACCCCCTCCCCCTTGAATACCCCCTCCTCCTTGAATACCCCCTTCCCCTTTAAACTCCCCTTCCCCTTTAAAACCCTCCTTTAAAACCCTCTTCCCCTTTAAAACTCCCCTTCCCTTATAAATGCCCCCCTTCCCCTATAATACCCCCTTCCCCTATAATACCCCCTCCCCCTTGAATACCCCTCCCCCTTGAATACCCCCTCCCCCTTGAATACCACTTTCTCCTTTAAAACCCCCTTCCCTTTTCAAACCCATCACCCTTTTTATAATCCCTCCCCTTCTTAATTTCAACAATTAACTGTAAAAGATGTGAACAATTCAAGTTGTTAAGAATCAAAGTCAATAATATGGTTTTTAAGTGAAGCTTAGGTTAACCTTTTTCACATTTCTTACTTGTTCAACTCTTTGATTAAGGTTCATCAGCAGGATGTTGTTCAACTCTTGACCTACAAATAACATTTTTAGATGGGATTGAATTTTTGCATTTGGTCTATAAGAATGTCAGGAGCCTTCAGACCTAATTTGTCCTACTCGCAGAATTTGGTTGAGATCGACACAATAACAGTGATGAAATATGTTGGATTATTCAAGAAATGGGTTCTCAAAAATGTCTTGGGATTTAGTAGTAGACATAGCAGTTGGCATATAATATGGTGTGAATAGTTTGTTTGACACTCTCTCTCTCTCTCTCTCTCTCTCTCTCTCTCTCTCTCTCTCTCTCTCTCTCTCTCTCTCTCTCTCATTTACCCTATGATTTCATCTTTTCATTTATGTCAATATCATCAAACATCACTCTGGTTCCTTCCAATAGCCTAGCATAGCCTATTCTACTTAGTTTCAGCTGCTGTTGTCATGGTTTTCCTCATGAATGTGTAGGAGGTGTTTTAGGAAGTACACTGGGTGTAATTCAGAATTTCTTCATGACAAGATGTAGAGATACTAGATTGTGAAGGTACCACAGAGAGAGTTCTACAAAATTTATCAATTAGAAGGGCCTTTTGCCATGTTTCAGATACTTAGAAAATGTACTTTAGACGATAAACAATTTGAGTGTTGGTTCCACAGTGGTTTGGTTGATTTGGTTTAAACTTTAGAAACTTCATTTGCATAGAGCCACCAGCAGCGACCATTGCATTGTCCTTAAATCTCGTGTTGCTTTTTTTATTTCATGAAGGTGATGAATGCAAGAGTTGAAGGGAGAAGTACAAGAGGAAGGCCAAGGTTTGGGTGGATGGATGGTGTGAAGAAAGCTCTGGGTGATAGGAGGATAGATGTGAGAGAGGCAAGAGAGCATGCTAGAAATAGGAATGAATGGCGAGCGATTGTGACGTAGTTCCGGTAGGCCCTGCTGCTTCCTCCGGTGCCTTAGATGACCGCGGAGGTAGCAGCAGTAGGGGATTCAGCATTATGAAGCTTCATCTGTGGTGGATAACGGGGGAGGGTGGGCTGTGGCACCCTAGCAGTACCAGCTGAACTCGGTTGAGTCCCTTGTTAGGCTGGGAGGAACGTAGAGAGTAGAGGTCCCCTTTTTTTCATTTGTTTGATGTCGGCTACCACCCCGCCTCCAAATTTGTGGAAGTGCCTTGGTTTATGTAAGTATGAATGTTAGTGGAATGGTAACTTCTTCCAATGACTTATTTGCTTCATCTTTAACTTTTATATCATATTCTGAAGTTTGAGACCATTGGTCAAATCCGTTGGCCTCTGTATTGGTACCGAAACTTTGGTTGAATTAATACGACAAACTATTTGTCAATATAAAGAGGAAACCATAGATTTTAAGTTTTTATTCCTTTTTTAAAACTTTCCAAAATTATTATAGATATCTGCTTTAAGATATTCAAATTGTATATTTTGAAATTTCAATCTACTGAATGAAAAAAAAAGAAATACTTGAATAAATACATCCAATATTGTGTGATATTTCTCTTGCTTGAGGGTACACTCGGGTACACTATTCTATCTGATTTCTCTTCCTCTTGTTTTGTTAAAGCTTTTGTAGTTTATATAGGAAATATTTATTTTATTGTTCTTAAACTTCTCTTGTAGTTTTTCCTTATTTCTTTTCCTCACTGGGCTATTTTCCATGTTTGGAGCCCTTGGGTTTACAGCATCCCGCTTTTCCAATTAAGGTTGTTACTTAATAATAATAATGGTAACATCTATATAACAACGTTTTTATTGAATTAATTTTGTAGATTTTTGGTTCCGAATTTAAAAAGGGAGAGCGTAGACCTATAAAAGATTATTTTTTCCGAAATACTGAGGTTTCAAAGGTATTACATTTCCTAGAGACCAAAATATTGAGAAAAGGCAAAGTATCATCCTGTTCACTTTATGTAAATTCTATATTAAGATGCTTTGAATTTAGATAATCTAAAAACTGGTTTAAATGTCCTTAATTTTTGAAAAGTAAAATTGTGTACCTATGGACAGCACAAGAAAGGCTTAAAATCATAAAATCCACAGGAAAATCACGCAGCCATTTCCTTTCACAATAACATAAAAGGTTTGCCCACACGGCGAACCCATTGCTACTTCGTCTATATATCTTATCATTAAACATTTTTGTGGATGTAGTGGTAGCTAGGAATATGACTTTTACATCCTCATATCAAACATGTTGTATTATAGGTGGTATAATCACCATTAAAAATGTAATCACATACTCCATGCTATATAATATAATCAAATCCTGTTACGGACAAACACTTAACTACTCATAAAATATTTTTCTTAATATCTATATATTACTAAAATCTATAGAAGATATTTTCTATATATAACATTCAAAATTAAAATATGATATACATCGTAAATAAAGAATTTTTATCCTTCAAACTATAATAAAATTATTTATAAAATTCATTCTAAATTCTTATTAATGGATGTGTAAAACATTTGCATTTCTCTTCGCGTGAGACTTTAAACGTTTCAACCGGACGAGTTGTTATAAGGCCAGAAATCTCTTGCATACAAAAGTACATCTGCTTAATAATTATTATTATATTTTCGTCATAAAGAACTGAATTCCTTTATTTCAATCGGCTCCCATTAAAGACATAAATAATTATAGATAAAATTAACGTTATTTCGATAGGAGGAAAACTCGAGGCAAAGAAATCGTCCTAATTGTACCAATTTGTTTTTTCAATCTTTCGTTGACCTTAAATTCTAGAGATCCTGTATTAGAGATCATAGTTCCTAAATAATTAAATGATTCTACCTCATTAATCCTTTCTCCCTCTAATGATATTTCATCTTCCATTGTATATATCATTCTCATTATCTCTGTCTTTCTTCTGTTTAGTTTACCTTAAGCCAAACCTCATATTTCATGATTTCTGGTAAGCAAGCTTTGCAAGTCCTGAACTGATAATATTATAGCCCTGTCTTCTAATATGTAATTTCAGGCTGTATTTGTGTCCAGAAAATTATGTTGTGAAGTAAAATGTCCATTCATATGTCAAACTGATATTTCCATTTTCTCTCCACAGGATTAAAGAACCCATGGAGAGAAGAGAGGAATTCTTGAAGGAATTAGGAAGTCTCACTGGACCCTCTACAACTGCTCTTGTCAACAAGGATGAAGTCTTGGGAGTTCCCCTGAAGTTGGAGATCTGTCAGGTCTTCAAAGACATTGAATTCACTCAAGGCATCTTTAATGAATTACTCCTTTCAAAATTTCAATTTTATTCTAGAATTTATATCCGAAATGCTGCTTGTTCTTGACCAAATTTATTTAGATTAGTTCAATCTTAAATATTTCATACACGAATTGAATTTCCACTCCAAACATTTACTTAGACCAGTCATATTTTAGTCTTATAATTTTGATTAATTTCCTTAACTTTTAAAGCATTATTAATTCATATCTTAGTACTTCATATGGTCAACATTTTTCACTTTTGATCAGTCATAATTTAGTCTTTAAAATTTGATTAATATCTTCAATTTCCATCATTATTAAGTTCAGTCTAGGTGCTTCACATGGTCAACATTTTCAGAATTGGTTTTTATGGCATGAACATTTTAATTATTTTCCTTTTTAAGCTCTGAAAGAATTTAAACTTTTGATATTTAAGCTTCTCTGTAATTTAAGACCATCTGAATATTCCTACGAAGTTAAATTAGCCTCAGAGCAAAGAAATAGTTTGAGGTTTTAAGTTTGTTCAAACCTACAAGGAACAAGACAGATATAAGCTACAGTAATTGTTTGTTTAATAAGGTTAGTCATTAACTAAGCAGAAAGGTGTGAAATAATTTAAAGCATCAATTCAGTAGTCATGAAAATGAATTTGATCACTAAAGGTATTCTTTGAAAGTGTTCTGTGATGTAGGGAAACAGTATGCCTAGGTACTTTCATACATATATATATATATATATATATATATATATATATATATATATATATATATATATATATATATATATATATATATATATATATATATATATACATATATATATACATATATATATATATATATATATATATATATATATATATATATATATATATATATATATATATATATATATATATATATATATATATATATATATATATATATATGTATATATATATGTATATATATATATATATATATATATATATATGTATATATATATGTATATATATATATATATATATATATATATATATATATGTATATATATATATATATATATATATATATATATATATATATATATATATATATATATATATATATATATATATATATATATATATTATATATATATATATATATATATATATATATATATATATATATCATTGAAATTGTTCCCTTATAGCTTTTTTCAAGGTCTATAGACCTTGGCTTTTTTATCAATTTAAAGTCTAGAGTTTTCTCTAAACCAGAAATGTCAAATAGATTTTTCAACTTTATAATTGTTATAACAGGAAAATTTTGTGGAGAATTTTTTAATGGTTGCGTTCTGAGTGGGAACTTGGTCCGGGAAAGTCTCCTTATAACAGTTACACAAAGTTCAACAGGGGAGGATAGGAGCACTTACTCTCGGGGCACAAACACCCTGCTAATACTTTACTGTCACAATTCACAAACCATCACTCACATACAAAAGGGAAATTTTACTGTCCAGAGGCCTAAGCACTCCACACGTAGGATTGAGAATAATTTATGGCCTACTCTAGCTTTGTCAGGTCTATAGTCATTTCATTCTCAGGCTCTGTTCCGGCTCCGTCCCAGCTACCCCAATGAAATGCTGGACAGTTATTTTACGTTAATGTAAGGTAGACAAAATCCAAAATGGGAGCAGTGATGTAAAGTAGTTTAAAAGTTTAAAGATAAGGATCTTTACCTTCGAAGCAAATATATTAATGCAAAGTACCTCGCTGTTACCACCTATAGACTTACTCTTTAAATATTGGGTATTTTGTCCCGGAATCAACTATTCATTTCACACATTAAAATAAATGAGGGAGCAAAAATACTAAGGAGGTTTGATTAACCTAATATTGATTTATTCACAAATTTACATTGAAACAAAACGGACATCTTAACAAAGACAAAATGGAATCATAAAAATGCAATTCAAAATGATGAAAATTAGTTAGTTAGACACGTGGTCTGCAACAATCAAAATCAAAATGGGGTCTGGCACGTGGCCCACGTGACCCAGAGACTATGCTAGTCTCCAAGCAAGAAATAATAATGGAAAAATATTTACACACAATCCCACCGCACACAGTCCGAATAGTGTAATTAGCCAGGTACCCTATCAAGTTAAAATTAGTCTAAGCTAATAAAAAATGGGGGAAAACTAAATGGCCATTGATGTAGTACCTGCACTCCTTTAAGATTAGTCCTATGCCCTTGATAGCTGTTGACCTGGTTGTTGCACTAATGGGCACGCTGCACTCTTGCCTGGCTCACCCCAAGAATTCTCACTGTAGCTGTAACTAGGTACATCAGGGTCCTCTTCTTCTCAATCTCTCCGACCGGCAGCAACCCTTTGAGTCGCGTTTGGGCGAGTGGGATGGGATGGGGGTGAGCCAGAACTATCTCGTGTGGAGAATTTTTTAATGGTTGCGTTCTGAGTGGGAACTTAGTCCGGGAAAGTCTCCTTATAACAGTTACACAAAGTTCAACAGGGGAGGATAGGAGCACTTACTCTCGGGGCACAAACACCCTGCTAATACTTTACTGTCACAATTCACAAACCAACACTCTACATACAAAAGGGGGAAATTTTACTGTCCAGAGGCCTAAGCACTCCACACGATTTGAAATAATTTATGGCCTACTCTAGCTTTGTCAGGTCTATAGTCATTTCATTCTCAGGCTCTGTTCCGGCTCCGTCCCAGCTACCCCAATGAAATGCTGGACAGTTATTTTACGTTAATGTAAGGTAGACAAAATCCAAAATGGGAGCAGTGATGTAAAGTAGTTTAAAAGTTTAAAGATAAGGATCTTTACCTTCGAAGCAAATATATTAATGCAAAGTTCCTCGCTATTACCACCTATAGACTTACTTAGGTTTTCTCTTTAAATACTGGGTACTTTGTCCCGTGATTAACTATTCATTTCACACATTAAAACAAATGAGGGAGCAAAAATACTAAAGAGGTTTAATTAACCTAATATTGATTTATTTCACAAATTTACATGAAAGAAACGGACATCTTAACAAAGGCAAAAAATGGTATAAAAAGAAAGCAATTCAAAATGATGAAAATTAGTTAGTTAGACACGTGGTCTACAATAATAAAATTCCAAATGGGGTCTGGCACGTGGCCCACGTGACCCAGAGACTATGTTAATCTCAAAACGCAAAAAATTGTATAGAAAAAAAATATATACACACAATCCCACCGCACACAGTCCGAATAGTGTAATTAGCCAGGTACCCTATCAAGTTAAAATTAGTCTAAGCTAATAAAAAATGGGGGAAAACTAAATGGCCATTGATGTAGTACCTGCACTCCTTTGAAGTTTAGTCCTATGCCCGAGATAGCTGTTGACCTGGTTGTTGCACTAATTGGCACGCTGCACTCTTGCCTGGCTCACCCCAAGAATTCTCACTGTGGCTGCAACTAGGTACACCAGGGACCTCTTCTCAATCTCTCCGACCGGCAGCAACAGGACTCGTTGGTGAGACACGTTTTGGAAGAGAGAGTGGGGTGAGCCAGAATTGGCCGGGTTCAATGACCAGGCAGGTCAGCAGGCCAGGGCAGCTCCTCGTAGAATGTGCTCGACACTACGGTCGAAGAGATCACCTGGCTTCACCTTGCCAAACAAGTGACGTTCATGATGCGCATGGTAATCCATTGGGGTTGCCATATCGGGACTTAAGGACAGGGCAATATATTGTTGAAAGGAGTGCAGAGGAGGCAGGATTTTGTACTAAATACTCAGATAAATCTTGCTGCTCTGAGGGAGGTTATATATACAATAATCCTACCTATTCTGGCTTGCTAAAAATTAATATTTAAAATGATTAATTAGCAATGGACTGGTACGATGGGCATACATCTTAAAATTAACAAACCTTAATTGGTATTGAGAAATATAAGATGCATTAATTCAGCAGTATTGAAATTTGTATAAAAATGCAATTTAGGAATTTAATCTCGACCCACGTAGCTTAAGGAAAGAACCAACATACGCCGTGGTTACACTAAGGCCCTCTATCGTGCGTATCTACGCTGTGACGTCACGAGCATGGCGTGCGCCACTGTCAACAAGTTTAGGTTAGTCCTCCCTATATTTCGTTAAAGAAAACTAGATGTAGGAGAGAATGTTTAAGGGGTAGCTATAGTATTAGTAGGAGAGAGCTAAAAATACGATTAAAAGAAGAGTGAAGAAAATTCTTCACAAATTTAACTAATTTAAGATATGAAACCAAATGTATTTTTGGTAAACTAGGATGACCTACAATAAACTTTTAATTAATCAGTCTTTCTAATAATCAATTACTAAATCTGTTATGTCCTTCGAGTGGATAATTGACCCTCGAAAGGATTTAAGTTTGAAATTCCTGTTCTAGACTGTTGTCAATGAGTAATATTATCTGTGAATCTATATAACTCTTTTAAACAAGTTATCAATACATGTGACTGCTGGGTCATTAACTTTTTACTTTACACTCCAACTTCTAAAATCTATTATTTGCATTATTGAAAATTCTTGGAACTGTAACCTCAAACCATTTCTTTAATTATTCTTCTACTTTCGTAACATTTCATTTAGATTTTGTTTAAAGTTTATTTTAATGTTTAAATGGATCTTTCATTTTTAGAATAGGTTATTTCTGTAATATTACTTTTATCAATTCTATTCCATAACTTTTACTTGGCCTAACTTATGTCTGCAGAGTTCGTGATTTCCATGTTGGTTTCCATTTTGAAATACTTTCAAAATAAGCTTAAATCTTTTTTGTCTATTCCTGTACTGTAGTACAAGCATTGATCCCATAGCTACCTCTATTCAAATAATTGCTAAAGAGAATCCTGTCAAATTCATCTATCTGATTCATTAAGAAATTGACTAAGTTTTAGCATGAATATTTGCCTTTAGTGTTTTTCATCAGTCCTTAATACAACGTTAAGATTGAGCCATTTCTTAATTTGATAGGTTTTAATATTTATGCAATAAGCCAGCGAGAATTAAAGTAAAGTTGTTTTAAATTATCAAAGCCATTTTGAAATCCTGTAGACATAATGGTATCTGTTGAATTAATATTACCAGATAGAAATTGCTTATCATCTCTCTCTCTCTCTCTCTCTCTCTCTCTCTCTCTCTCTCTCTCTCTCTCTCTCTCTCTCTCTCTCTCTCATAAAATTTAGTTTTCTCAGTAAGTTCATATTCTGTAAAAAGAAAAAGAAAATTATGTAACGTACCTTACTTTCCATAAAGTTAAGATGTCATTTTTTGTCCAATATTCTCCACTTGTTTTCTTCTCAGAAGTTACTTTTAATACAAATTTAATTCAATTTCCAAAAGAAACATCCTTTGTGGAACATTGCAGCAGTCACACGTGAGATCCTTGTCCAAAATAGTTGAGAAATTATCCTAAACTTGATGTTCTTGGAGTTGTTAGTTTTGGATAGTAAGCCTCAGAATGACTAAACTGTTTTTTGCTCAAATTTTACTGATTTTAAGGAATGTTTTCATTGATATTTCATGTAATGACCTTATTCATGTGATCTGTTTCACACCAATAGTTACGTAATGTAGGTCAAGTGACTTGATAGAAAGACTTAAGGACATAAGGAAGAAAAAGCTTCAGTTTAGGTATTTGGGGAATAAATTGTTAAAGACTTTAGTTCTTAATAGGTTTAAAGTTAAGGAAGATTTATAAATTAATGGCAGAGTTATAAGACAAGAGAAGGGGTAGATACAAAATGTTAAGAACTATTAGATTAATTATAGATTTATAAGGAAAGTTGTTGGATTTAAGGTCTAGGAAAGAATATCTATGTAACAACTCTATTAGTTCTCAAGTCTCAAAGAACATATTGCCTGAAGGGTTGAAGGAAAGAGTAGCTATAAATCTTAAGAACCTATTAAAAAGGGGTCAAGGGATGTTGAAGGGAATAGATAAGAGAGAGGTCATGGTGTCAGTGAAGTCTAAAAAAAGAGGTCAAGTACAGAAATGGATTAGTTTAAAACAAAATAGTTAAGATATAGATAGATTGAATGTTAGTTTATTCAAATGGGACTCCATATGGACTATCAGAAAGCAAAGGCATTTGTTTATCAGGACAGGATTTTAAGCTGAAAAGTTTAGGGACAAATTTAAAGGAATGTGTATTTATAAATGACTCTATGATTAATTTATTTTATAATGAAAGTAATAATGATTAATGTAGGAATAGCTTTTAACGAGACTAAAGGGGATAGTTTATAGAGTTATTCTAGAAAGGTAGTCTATAGAAAACATACCTCTTGGTAGTCTTTTAGAAATATTTAGAGAAACCATTTCTGTGATTAAATAATTTAGTTGTAAATTGAGGAAATTTTTAGGAGATAGCTTGAAGTTCATCTTATTGGAGTGAGTAGCTTTCAAAATGTTTCCTTAGATAGAAAATAATCATAAACATTAATAACTAAAAGAACTTTTCAAACGAAGAAAGATTTGAATAAGATCTTTAAGCAAACGAAGTGAGGGGACGAGTTAGTTTTTTAAGCTTGTTTGAACTATGTCACTCTTAGGTAACTTCTAAAAACATCTGTGCTTGAAACATTGGTGATTTAAAACTTATTTTCCTTGTGTTGGCAAGCAAATCATGCAGACATTGCTTAGAATCAACATAAGAATTGTTTTCATTTGCACTTTTAGTTGTCTTTCTAAGATGGTTTAGATTCAAGGAAAATTAATAGTCAGGCAAGTGGTGTTTATATGGCAATTGTACTTTATGTATAGAATAGAAGTTGCATTTAAATTTTGATTAATATTTCAACTTGTTTCAATTGCTGAAGGTGATGGTTTTATATTACAATTGAATTGTCTACTTATGCATTGCTAATGACTTCTTTTTATATATTGCTATTCTATTTTTCTATTTATACATTATTATATCTTTTGTTTATGCATTATTACTGTATTCTATATTTATACATTACTACTGTATCTTCTATATATACATTAATACTATCTTTTATTTATAATTTCTACTGTATTATGTAATTTTGATCTGAAAATACATTTGTTTTAACAATGAAAAACGCAGAAAAGACATTAGCCATGTAGAGTACAAGAGACTTGTAATCGTAAAGTAAAATGTCTTTTATGCACTTTTTATTGTTAAAATAGTTGTATTTTCAGATCAAAAGGACATAATACAGTAGAAATTTATGAATAGAAGATACAGTAATGATGTATAAAATAGAAGATACAGTAATAATGTATAGGAAAGCAGTAAAACTTTGACTAATTTTGTCAAATTTATTACAATGTATGATTTATGAAACTAAAATTGTGAATAAAAGAAATAAAAACTAATATAAAATATATTTATTTTCATTACCATTAGGCTACAAGCATATAAAAGAGTATATTGAACAAAATAAAAAAATATAAATAAAAAAAATATAAAAATTTCCAGTCACCTGGAGTGTTCTCCTTAATCTAACGTTCATATGACTGAGTGTTCTCCCCAGTCGTCCCCCTCCCTCTTCTGGTACCAGTAAAATGCCTTCATTCTCTCTCTCTCCTCTGAAAGACCAGAGACCTCATGAAGTATAAAACCTTGGTTTTAACTATGATAAACCACAATTGTTCATTTATAAGACTGGTTTATTCCCTTCTAATGTAGAGAGTTTGTTCACTCTTCAACTGGTGATAATGAGAGAAATATGTAGTCTCTTGGTATGAAAGTATTATGAAAATGAAGACTATTTTACTATGGTATTCATGTTCAGTTCAATTTTCAAAGTATATTCATTCCTGACAACTCTAAGTCTTGTGATAATAATTCATTTTAGCCTCAAAAATAAGTTTTTAAAATATATATGCTACTTTAACTTTGGGTTTAAGCATAGACCAAGTCGACTATTTTGTTAAAACTTATTTTTAAATTGTGAATTAAGAAAAACAAATACGTTTAGATAATGTCTTTTATTGTAGAAGATTATTTGCCATACACAAAACAGGTTTCAATACACTTAATAGCAATATTAAGTATAAATATGAATACGTTACAAAGTCAATGACAAACTATATCAAATTCTTTAACCCCGTTTTCTAACAAACTCAACCAACGACAATCATAGAAAACAAATATTTCAGATTCCATAAAATGGGATACTAAAGTAATACGTTATCTTTGATTTTTCTAAACATTGGAATGAGTTTGAAGTTAAACATTTGAGATTAAAAGTGTCACGATTGTGTAAATTAGTTAAGTTTTCAATAAAAAAAAGAGAAGGAAATGGAAAGCCCACCAAGGCCCACCCCTTCCCACCTGGTAACAAGATTAACTAAGCATTTTGTTTTTGAACGAACAAAGTCACCAGGCCCTTGAATGCTTTCCATTTCCTTCTCTTTTGAAATGTTTTATTGAAAATCTTACAGACATTAATGCAATGATAGTGAATTAAATATACCAAGAATAGTATGAGGATTTTTCAAGATAATGTTATAGTATTTTAATTTTGACATCTTAAATGATAAACCTTTAAGCAGTGACAGAACAAGGGACTTTTTTCTCAAATCTAAATTTTCTTTTAGAAACAATTAAATGATAAAATGGTTGGAGGGAGTGGAGACCTCATCAATCTTATATTACAATTCCACCACGATCAATTACTCCAGAATCCTTTTGCCCTCTCAAAAGCAGACAGGAACCACAACTGCCCCAAAGGATCTCTCTCATCCATCCCATTTCATGTGCAGGATTGAGTCGGGTAAAGGAGAAGACACGTGCAAACCACTGCCCTGACTATCCTTACTACTCCTCCTAGCAGATAGGCAGATCGGACCGAAGTACACATTAACCTTGCACGTGGACCACAAAAAGTCAATTTAGTGCCATGTGTAATACATTCTCAAATATGACCCCTTTTAGAAGCTACGTTGAGAGAACCCAATTTAAGATTTTATTAAAAGCTGAACAACCCTTAAACTAACAGTAGGCCTACCTACAAAGCTGAACAACCCTTAAACTAACAGTAGGCCTACCTATAAAGCTAAACAACCCTTAAAAACAGAGATTTTACGTAAGTGTCACATTGCCTGGTATTTATTCCTATCATACAGGCGCACACACTAATCGAAAAGTAGGCCTACTTGATGAAAATTAGTACACAGTATAAACACACACACACACACACACACACACACACACACACACACACTGCCCAGCCCTGAATATATTCTATTGATATTAGAGGCTCCTGAACATTTCTTACTAAAACTAAATATTGAAAAGCTGAAGGAGATTTTGAATAAATCGGGATCATCCTCTCTTACTTTGAAGTCAGTCTACCTTCAATGAAATATCTTTGGCTTCATAAACTTCGTATTTCCTATCTTAAAAGTCAGTAGATTCTTTGATAATTTGAAAAATTAATTATCTTAAAACGTATTACGTGAAATAAATATATTTTGATGAGTTTATCAGATAAAATTAATATGAAAGTTAAAACTTAGGAAACTGATTTATATTAGGCCATTATATGGTTTGGAAAAGGTTATTAACAATGTTAAAAACATCTATGGGTATGATAGTGTTCCTCTTTAACTGTTAAATTCTCCGTAATGTTAAGGATAGCGTAGGATCTCCAGTTATCGTAGATGTGGCTCAACTAGTAGGCTTCCAACCAAAATATCTCCACTAGGCCTATCATGAATATTGAAGACAAATGAAACTTGATTTGAAAAGAATTAAGGCCAAGACTTGCAAAGTGTTTCTATATTTCAATGGGATGAACTAATGGCTTTACTCTTTCATCGAAAAATAATTCTATTTATTAAAAGACTTTCGAAAAACAACCAGAATTATAAAGTATCTTATTCAGTTGGTATCATTTGAAAATATCATTGCTTATGGTCAAAGCAGAAGGCTGAAACTTGTCCATTAGAAACGAATTTTTTGACAAAACCTTAAACTTTTCCATATTATAAAAAGAATATTTTTATAACTATATTTAACTCAACACCTTGCCTATCACCTCATCTTAATGTGGTTACGTAAGAAATTAATATATTAAAAGATTCATAAAATAACTTTATAATTTTGAGAATCTATAGATAAAAACAATTAGGATAGACCAATCTGGTAAAATGAGTAACTGATTAAGCTATTTATAAAATTCTTTAGATTTAATCTATAATTAATGCAAAAACAAGTGAAATTACTTTTGATTAACCTGTGGATTTTCTATTTCATATATTTACTTAATTACTCATTATGAAAAGCTTTAAAATCTACAATTCGTGTATGAAATGAATTTAAGCATCAGAATTTTTGAAATTTTCAAAATTCTTTGATCTGAAACTTCCCCTTTGGCCAAATATGTGAGGAAACAAATATTGTCTGTCATGAAATTTGAATTTTGAGAGCTGCCTACTGAACAAAGTTTACCCTAATTTCAATATTTAAACTCAATCTCGTGATTTAAACTCAATCTCATGATTTAAACTCAGTCTCATGATTTAAACTCAATCTCATGATTTAAACTCTCATGATTTAAACTTATGATTTAAACTCAATCTCATTATTCAAACTATATCTCATTATTTAGACTCAATGTCCTATGGTTTACTTTAAATCTAGATTAAATTTTTGGTGTTAACCTGAGGTACAGACACTTGCTAACCTCGATTTAACCAGAGAAAACCTAATCCAAGTGTCTCACTAATATAACCTTTACACAGATCTATTAAAATCAGTAACCAACTAAACTAATTTTCGCTAAAGACAGAACTAGTAAGAGACACTAACTCCTTTCTCTAGACTAGATCCTCCTTCTCTTAACACTTACTCCAGACATCATCCAACCATCCGTTCATTGCTTGTTACACGTTGACTGATGTACAAGGAATGCATTGTCCTGCATTCATTAATTCCTAAATTCAATCACAAGTTACTTTAAGATTACGGTAATATCTACATTAAAATCAATGCAAGCACGTACGTTTGAAAAGCGTACTGTACCGTATTTTGAGAAAACTATAACTCCATTTAAATAATCTTAACTACAATTTATTAACTAAATTTAAGTCAACCAATCAAAATGAAAAGCTATCCCACAAAATCAGTAAAGGTTTTCTGTACGCATCTATATGAAAATATGGAAACACTCAATATAACTCGAAAAAGTTGCAAGTTTCAAATACAGAATGAGTGGCTAATTTGTCATTGAAATACTGAGTACATGAAATATCAAGACATTAAAATCTCTAAAAACTGATTTTTCAGGATTTTTCTTATAGTACTTACATAAATTCTGATAATTTGCTTTGAAGATGAATGTACTAACTTCTAGTTTTAGATTACCTTAAGTTACTACACATATACTCAACATGGACGTAAGTTAACTAAAGTTTTAAATAGTTTTAATCAAGTTTATGACATTAAATATATCAGCATTTAAACGTAAGGGACTTTAGCATAAGCAGATCAGAGTTTATTAAACTTTGTTAATTCAACAGTTTTTGGCTTTAGTTGTCTGGAAAGAATAGTGTAGAAATTATGATATTGTTACATCTGAACAACTTAAAATGTTAATTCAAATCTCAAGTGTCATTAAAATCAAAAGAATTTGGCGAGTTATATAGTTTATTACAATATAACACTAATGATCTGAGTTGATATTTTGTACAAGCTTCAGAGGCTTATCAGGTTAGGTCTAAGTTTTCTGAACTACAAAGTTTCCTTGCATAAAAAGAATATAACTCCAGAGTGGTTAAGTTTTGTAAATTACTACACAAGATACATTCCTGTACATCAGTATTATAGTAGGTCTTATAAAATCTAACCTTAAAAAGTCATACTTCAGTTTGGACCCCTTTGCCTAATCATGGAGAATTTTTAGAAATACTTAACCGAGAGCAGATTAAACTAAATGAAATTGAAGCCATATGATTTAACCCTATATAAACATCCCCTAAGCTAGGTTACCTGATCCTGAATTACACAAACAGGGACTTTAATAATCCCTTAATTCCCCTAATCAACATTGGCACTAACTCCCTACTAACAACTAAAACTATACCAACAACAATATACTCAAGAATATATTACACACTTCTTCTAAAATGACTTACAGCAGTTCTTTATCCCTCCTTTATGTCCTGAACAGAAACAGTAGGAATCAGATATCTTGGGGACATTTATAGTCCCAGCTGGACCCCTTTTCAGAGAGCTCGGGGATCTCTCAGTGTAATGGAAAGCACTGGATTGCAAGACTGATTCTGTCAACACTTTTTGAGAAAGTTATCTAAAATTTTAAAACTAAATTAAGATATCTCTACTACATTTTGATTTTCATTGACAGATAAAATTGATAATTTTAGCAATACAGTTACTAATTTTACATTATCATTGAAAACTCTCATATTCTTGGACAAATTTTAAATCACTCTCGACAAAAAGTTTTTCACAACTCAATTTACACAATACAAGACAAATTTGATATAGTTTGATTTGAAATGACAGTGTATACATAACAGAAACCTGTTCAATTTGACATTACAATCTCCTACAATTCAAGATTAAAGATTTTTAAAAAGTTTTAAACTAAATTTCAAAAATATTTAAAAGTATGAAACAAAATTTTTTAAAATCATTTGAGGCTTTAAAGATACTTTAACAAGACTGAATTATTAATCATGACTAGAATTGACAAGACAGAATCTAATTTGACAAGATTTCAAGGAAATCAAATTGGACTAAACATGTTCACCATAGCACAGAGTCTAGCATTTTGACAATACAACATAACCAAGTTAACAATCTTCTTCTCTCATTAAACCAGCAAAAGAATGAACGAGTTCCGTACATGGGAAGTTCATAAACAGCCTAAATGAACAGTGGTTCCAGTCAAAAGCAAGATATATACTTCATGGGCCCTCTGGCCTTTCAGTGGTGAGGAATATGGCAAATTTACTGATACCAGAAGAGGGAGGGGGACAGATGGGGAGGAAGGCTCAGTCATATGAACGTTCCCTTTCCTTTTTAAATCTTTCGAAATTGGGATAGGGTAGGATCAAGGAGTGGGAATGGGAGTTCTGGAACTTTAGTTATGTATTAGAGTGAACAATCTGATTTCAAGGTATGTTCATGTAGCTTAAGACAAGATGAGGAATAACACTAATACTAGCCAAAGCCCTACCATTTCACACACTAACATGTTAGCCCTTCCACTTCCTACCCCTCCTAGCCACTTCACACCAAAGCCCTCCTAAACATTTCACACCAAAGCCCAACTAACCCTTTCAGACCAAAGACCTAGCTTATGTCACACCAAAGACCTAGCCACTTCACACCTAAGCTCTACTAGCCACTTCACACTAAAGCCCTCCTAGCCCTTTCACACTAAAGCCCTCCTAGCCCTTTCACACTAATGCCCTCCTAGCCATTTCACACCAAAGCTTTCCTAGCCATTTCACACCAAAGCTCTCCTAGCCATTTCACACCAAAGCCCTCCTAACCCTTTCACACCAAAGCCCTCCTAGCCATTGCACACCAAAGTCCTCCTAGCCACTTCACACCAAAGCCCTCCTAGCCCTTTCACACTAAAGCCCTCCTAGCCATTTCACACCAAAGCCCTCCTAGCCGTTTCACACCAAAGCCCTCCTAGCCGTTTCACACCAAAGCCCTCCTGGCCATTTCACACTAAAGCCCTCCTAGCCATTTCACACTAAAGCCCTCCTAGCCCTTTCACACCAAAGCCTTCCTAGCCTTTTCACACCAAAGCCCTCCAAGCCACTTCACACCAAAGCTCTCCTAGCCACTTCAAACCAAAGCTCTCCTAGCCACTTCACACCAAAGCTCTCCTAGCCATTTCACACCAAAGCCCCTCTAGCCATTTCACACCAAAGCCCCTCTAGCCATTTCACACCAAAGCCCCTCTAGCCATTTCACACCAAAGCCTCTCTAGCCATTTCACACCAAAGCCCCTCTAGCCATTTGACACCAAAGCTCTCCTAGCCACTCCACACTAAAGCCCTCCTAGCCATTTCACACTAAAGCCCTCCTAGCCCTTTCACACCAAAGCCTTCCTAGCCTTTTCACACCAAAGCCCTCCAAGCCACTTCACACCAAAGCTCTCCTAGCCACTTCACACCAAAGCTCTCCTAGCCACTTCACACCAAAGCTCTCCTAGCCATTTCACACCAAAGCCCCTCTAGCCATTTCACACCAAAGCCCCTCTAGCCATTTCACACCAAAGCCTCTCTAGCCATTTCACACCAAAGCCCCTCTAGCCATTTGACACCAAAGCTCTCCTAGCCACTCCACACTAAAGCCCTCATAGCCATTTCACACCAAAGCCCTCCTAACCCTCTCGTCTGCCAACGATCACCTAAAACTATTCACTATTCTGTATTATCCAGCAATGTTCAATTCCTACTTTGATTCTTAGTATTTAAATCTATACCAATCAACAAATCAGCCTTTTGACCTTCCCAGAAGCACAAAGTTTTAGAGCCATCTTTCCTAACCTTAAATCTAAGTTTCTCTGACAATATCTAATTAAAATCTGAAAAAAAACATGTACAATAACTTTTTGATAGGCCTATATTCTATAACTTTTTATTTCATTCATAGTATACTCCTAAAATCCTCTCTATACATTAACTTAATATTGAAGGAGAGAGAGAGAGAGAGAGAGAGAGAGAGAGAGAGAGAGAGAGAGAGAGAGAGAGAGAGAGAGAGAGAGAGAGAGATTTAACATGGGGACAAAAGATGGTCATTTGATCAAATACTAAATCTTACAAAATTAAGAATAAAAAGTTGGATAAGTTTTTAATACAAATTAAAGAGATTAGAATAGTTAATCTATATTATTAAATGTAGGACCAATAGTGTATTTAAACTTTAGATTGCTTCAAATACATTTGTTAGTTATTATCCTTTATAAAATTTAAAATACAATATGGGGGATCCACTATCCAAGGTATACTATTGAAACTAGAAAGGGTTTTGGGTTGAGGAACCTTAAGCTTATAGGACAGAAAGGAAAATTGAAAAGGCTAAACATGAACACACCTTGAAATAAGCATTTAAAGCAGCTCAATTTGAATGCCCCAAAAATAAAGAAATTATGTATACTTAAACTTAAACCTCATTTCCATCAACTGAAAGTTTTGGCATCGGATAATTCAGTAATCTTATATAAACTTAATTCCTAATACAATAACACTACTGTTTGAAATTTTCCCAACTAATTTACGACCATATTCCTACTTCCTGAACTTTAAAAAGGATATATATTGCAAACTAATACCTGCTTTAATATTCATAAAGGTTTTTCAAATGTTACTAAAAATACTCAATTCTTGAAAGTCAAAATTGACAAATAGAAAAAAAAATAGCTAAAACTTTGCTTCTGGGATCTCATCGATTTGAATGTCCAATCCCACTAAATCATATAAATAAATCCAGACTGAAAGTTAACTGAAGCAGCCCTGCCTCTATCTGAAATAGCCCACCCTCTACCTGAAATAACTCTTCCTTGAAATAGCTCAGCTTCTACCTGAAATAACTCTTACCTGAAACAGCCCTGCGTCTACCTGAAACAGCCCTGCGTCTACCTGAAACAGCCCTGCGTCTACCTGAAACAGCCCTGCGTCTACCTGAAACAGCCCAGCCTCTACCTGAAATGGCCCTGCCTCTACACGAAACACCCAAGCATTTCCCTGAAACAGCCCAGCAGCAACCTAAAAAACGCCCTGCATCTACCTGAAACAGCCCAGCATCTACTTGAAATAACTTCTATCAGGACGACCAAAAATTTAATATCTAAAAGACCTCAGGTTAGTTTACCCAATATTGCAATCTTAGTAATTGACATGGATTTAGATAGACCTAAATTTCTTTATAAGTGAATTTTAGCCATAAATTATTCATTAAAGTCATTTTCAAAGGGATTTTAATCTATGAAAACTAAATTCATGAAATAGAAAATGAAAGAACTTAGGTCAATTAGTATGCTGGCAATATAACTTAGCATACTGTCCAAGACTTAAAACTTGAACTTAGATACTAAAATCCTCATAGGGAGAAAATGGTGTTCCAGAAGTTCCACTTGCTCTGAAGGACTTTGCCAGGAGAGTCCGGATCCCAGAGGACTGTTCTAGAAGTTCCACTTGCTCTGAAGGACTTTGCCAGGAGAGTTCGGATCCCAGGGGACTAATCCTGGGTCATTCTCAATGTCCATAATCCTTTTGGTTAGAGAGTTTGAAGCATCCTAGGAGAAGGCCACGTTAACCTGAAAGGCAAAAGTGTTAATAGGAACTCACAGAATATAACTAATTAAGATTCACAATGCACAAATTTCGTACTGTTTTCGGTCATTTTTAAAGCAATATTATGTTTTTCATAAATCAGACCAACTGAAAACAAATCAGGATATTTTAATCCCCAAAAGTAGAATATTTCAAGCCCCAAAAAGTAGGATATTTTAAGCCCCAAAAAGTAGGATATTTTAAGCCCCAAAAAGTAGGATATTTTAAGCCCCCAAAAGTAGGATATTTTAAGCCCCGCAAAATAGAATATTTTAAGCCCCAAAAAGTAGGATATTTTAAGCCCCCAAAAGTAGGATATTTTAAGCCCCCCAAAATAGGATATTTTAAGCCCCAAAAGTAGGATATTTTAATCCTCCAAAAGTAGGATATTTTAAGCGCCAAAAGTAGGATATTTGAAGCCCCCAAAAGTAGGATATTTTAACCTCCAAAAGTAGGATATTTTAACCTCTAAAAGTAGGATATTTTTACCCCTAAAAGTAGGATATTTTAAGCCCCCAAAAGTAGGATATTTGAAGCCCCAAAAGTAGGATATTTTAAGCACCAAAAATTAGGATATTTTAAGCCCCCAAAAGTAGGATATTTTAAGCACCTAGAAGTAGGATATTTTAAGCCCTAAAAAGTAGGATATTTTAAGCACCTAGAAGTAGGATATTTTAAGCCCCCAAAAGTAGGATATTTTAAGCACCTAGAAGTAGGATATTTTAAGCCCTAAAAAGTAGGATATTTTAAGCCCCCAAAAGTAGGATATTTTAAGCACCTAGAAGTAGGATATTTTAAGCCCTAAAAAGTAGGATATTTTAAGCCCCCAAAAGTAGGATATTTTAAGCCCCAAAAAAGTAGGATATTTAAGCTCCAAAAAGTAGGATATTTTAAGCCCCCAAAAGTAGGATATTTTAAGCCCCAAAAGTAGGATATTTTAAGCCCCAAGAAGTAGGATATTTTAAGCCCCAAAAGTAGGATATTTTAAGCCCCCAATAGTAGGATATTTTAAGCCTCCAAATGTGAAGCATTTTAAGCTCCAAAACTTATGATATTCTAAAGACCAAAAGATTATGATATTTCAGTGACTAAGTTAGAATATTTCAAAGCAAAAAGAGAAAATCGGGATATCTTAAAAGAACAAATGAAAAAGGTTTAACATGAAAGGTTTTGCCAAAAACAGGTTGATTTTTGTTACAGAGCAAAATATAAACTGTAAAGAAACCATTTTCACACACCAAGGCCCGCCTGAACAGACTCTTAGTGTCTGATGGAGGGCGAGAAATAAACCCCTAAAAGTAAAAGTAAAACAGTAAATATAGAACTAAACTCTAAACTTACTCGAGTTTAAAAGCATTTGATAAAAAGCATGAGTTTAATCTGAGCTTTCAAAATAACGGGATTTACTACTAGAAAAAAAAAATAATTCAGCCAAAAATAAAAAAAAATTATTTTTTGATTAGTTTGATTGAGTCCTATCACTTAAATTTCAATTTAAAGACTCCCCTTCCCGAAAATAATTCTCATAAAATGGAAAACCAGAATCCACAAAGTACTAAACCTTCAAAATCAGATATTTACTGAGTCCAGTCTAATATTCCATCTTTCCACTCTTTTCAACTTCACCCTAGTACCAAATGTCACAAAATCTAACGGAGGTTTTAAAAGCACACAACTTTCAAAATCAATTTGACCATCCTAAACGAAGTTGACAGTATTGGATCATTGACAATGACAAACTTAACTCGGGTCATACTGGAGACAGGAGACTGAAGACCTTCATCACAATCTTTCAACTTCAGGATCAACAGCATCTGTCTTCGCGTCCTCCAGGCTTCGGTGCCATACCACACAAACTGGATCACAAATCTGGAAAGAATTGAAAAGGACATTTCAATAGAATTTTTGCTTTACCTATTTTACATCACTAACTTTTCCTAAAATTATTTTGACAAAAAAAAAGTAAACTTTTTTGTTGTCCCCCCAAAAAGTAGGTCTAATGGAGACCTAGAATTAAACTATACTTGCATTTACATCTTTCCCTTTACAAAAATGCATTAATTTAATCAAAGCTTACGAACTAATCGGGAATTAGTA
Source organism: Palaemon carinicauda (assembly GCF_036898095.1). Taxonomy (NCBI): domain Eukaryota; kingdom Metazoa; phylum Arthropoda; class Malacostraca; order Decapoda; family Palaemonidae; genus Palaemon; species Palaemon carinicauda. The sequence continues at coordinate 19,602,842 of NC_090767.1, forward strand.
GAAAAACATTAATAAGAAATATATATTTTGATCAAATACAGCCTAAGTGAATCCTGCGAGGCCTATTACTTGTTTTAAATCAAGAAAAAAAATAAATCTCACTGAATGGAAAACCAATTTCTGGCAATAAAAAGATCTTTAATATCTGCTATTTACTCAGCATAATCTAATCTTGTTCTGTACGTGATTGAGGAACTTCCTACCAGCACTAAATGCCAGAAATCTAACCTATCTTCTAAAAAGCATAGAACTTTAGAACGAGGATTTTACCATTAATTAAAGCGAAGTTCACAGTATTAGTTCACCCTGGATGGTGTCACACGTAACGTGTCTCATACAGAAGACAGAGGATTCGCTTGTAACAATTTCTCAACTTGTTGCATGACAGCCTTAGTGTCCTCTTTCAGACCTCAGTTTCTTATGAATTCAATACCAAGCAAACTGGAGCACAAATCTGGAAAGAATTGAAAAGGACATTTTAGCAATATTTTCACTTTTGCCTACTGTTCTTCAAACTAGATTTCTCCCAAAATAGTTTACAATTCCTTCCAAGCTTAAGATACTTGTCACTAGTTGACTATCCAATGTCAACAGCTGAGTTGACTGCCAGGCATAAAAAAACTATTTAGTTACAAGAGATTCCTGTTAGCAGGAACAAATACAAGAGGTTTATTCGTTGAACAATTCATAATTCATTGGTTGTATTAATTAAATTGTCAAAAAACACCACACCTAAAACTATTGGCCACAAATGAGGGGGAACTAGCACACTGAGTAACATACCTACTGAAATTTTTTTGTTTTACTTTAATAGTTAAAATTTCAGTAAAATATCACAAATTACAAAGATTGTTATACTGCAGTATAACAGTTATAGATGTAGTCAAAGTTATAGTTATAGACTGTGAACGCAGAATTGGGTTCATACTTTATAACATGTATCCCTGGAGTGAACGAATTGGAGGAACAAAAACAAGGGTGAGGGGGGGAATGTTTGTTTCAATCTTCTATGCAAATCCAGTAACTCCAGGGATTACTAAAGAAATCTATATATTATGCTATATAAAGACAATGCGTGGCTGCAAGAATTGTTAAACTCATTATTATTATTATTATTATTACTTGTGAAGCTACAACCCTAGTTGGAAAAGAAGGATGCTATAAGCCCAAGGGCTACCGCAGAGTAAACAGCCCAGCGAGGAAAGGAAAAGTAATTAACAATTAAAATAAAATATTTTAAGAACGAGATTCGAATAAATTCTTCATATATAAACTATAAAAACATAAAAAAAACAAGAGGATGAGAAACAAGAAAGAATAGTGTGCCCGAGTGTACCCTCAAGCAAGAGAACTCTAACCCAAGACAGTGGAAGACCATGGTACAGAGGCTATGGCACTGTCCTACCTGCAGCAATTCATGTGACAGATTTCTTAAAAATGGTTTTGAGCACAATATCCACATTAACGAGTTCACATTTCGGTTATTATGGTACGTTTTAATAAATTACTTTGATTTTATGATTAAGTGTTTTATTAAGCTTTAAACCATTACCTAAAGATCCTCGCTTAGGGTGGTGGATCTTCAGACGAGAAAATTTAAGATAGTGGATCTTCAGGTGATCCAAAAATCAAATAAACTTATTTTTAAAAGTAAGTTTGGCTACTAAGGATAACACCAGTCGAGTCTGTCTCTTTCCAAAACCAAGCAGAAATAACTTTGGACAACCGATAACCGATTGTCCGGCATTGACCTACAGTGGACAAGTCCAGTCGTCATTTTCAGTGAAGTGTTATGTTAAAATGACCTCAGAAATACGTCACTAAAGAATAAGGCAAACTGAGACAATGACAAGTTCATCATGAACATCGTCATCACCTGTGTTCTTTCCAGGACTGACTATTGAAACTCGCTCTCTTACCATCTCAAGTGACAACTTAAGATATTATGTTCTCGTCTAACTTATTCTTGAACTCGGTTACCTAAGTGTTACTGTTCACTACATCCGCTGGAAGTCTATTCCAAGAATTTGCTATTTTGTATGTAAAGAAACTTTTCCACATTGAGTGGTGTCGTATTTCTTCAATTCCAGTTTGTGTCCGTTACCTCTGAGCTGATTTGAATGAGCTGTAGTTGTTCTTTAGACTATCAAAAAGTTATTCAATTACAAAATGATTGAGAGAGAGAGAGAGAGAGAGAGAGAGAGAGAGAGAGAGAGAGAGAGAGAGAGAGAGAGAGAGAGAGAGAGAGGTCCTATAGTGATAAGGGTTCCCCTGTGTGATAGGACGACGAAACCAGCCCTTGAAATGTTAAGTTTTACAGTATATTCATATCAAACAATGGATTTCTAATTACTGTTCTTTTTTATCTTGCAAGACTGCTATTATTATCAATACATAATTGTAAACGACGTTCACTAATTTACAAAACGTAATTAATTTGATATGTCAAAACCAAGTAAATGATAAAAACTAAATGAAGGGTTTCCATCTAATGACACTCTATTCTAAGTTATCCTAACCACGAAGAAGAATAATATTTATAATAAAATAATTTCCATCCAAAAACTTATTTAAAACTTTATATTTCTTATTGAATTTAAAACTTAATAATTATCACAGCATTTCGAGTTCACCAATGTTCAGTCTTTTTTTTTTTTTTTTTTTATCTTTTAGCACTATTATGGTTATTTAACTATTAACGTCCATTAGTCTGTGTGATGCACAAAATACTTATGATACGATAAACTGATTTTGTAGGTCCTGTAGAGAGAAGGGTTCCCCCGCGTGATAGGATCAGGAGAACAGCAATATAAGTATAGTAAGCAAGCATGAAAGTAAGTAAACATGTAAGTAAGTAAACATGTAAGTAAGCAAACATTCAAGTAAGCAAACATTCAAGTAAGCAAGCATGTAAACATGTAAGTAAGCAAGTAAACATGTAAGTAAGTAAGTAAACATATGAGTAAGTAAGCAAGTATGCAAGTAAACATGTTAGTAAGCAAGTATGCACGTAAACATTTAAGTAAGCAAGCAAGTAAACATGTAAGTAAGTAAGCAAGCATGCAAGCAAGTAAACATATAAGTAAGTAAGCAAGCAAGTAAGTAAGTATGTAAGTAAGTAAACATGTAAGTAAGTAAGCAAGCAAGTAAGTAAGTAAGTAAGCAAGCAAGCAAGTAAACATGTAAGTAAGTAAGTAAGTAAGCAAGCAAGCCTGTAAGCAAGTAAGCAAGTAAGCAAGCAAGCAAGCCTGTAAGTAAGTAAGTAAGTAAGAAAGCAAGCAAGCAAGTTGGTAAGTAGGCAAACAAGCAAGTAAGTATGTAAGCCAGTAAGTAAGTAACTAAGCAAGCAAGCAAGCCTGTAAACATGTAAGTAAGTAAGTAAGCAAGCAAGCAAGACAGTCTGTAAACATGTAAACATGTAAGTAAGTAAGTAAGTAAGTAAGTAAGCAAGCAAGCAAGCAAGCAAGCAAGCCTGTAAACATGTAAGTAAGTAAGTAAACAAACAAGCAAGCAAGTCTGTAAACATGTAAACATGTAAGTAAGTAAGTAAGCAAGCAAGCAAGCCTGTAAGCAAGTAAGTAAGTAAGCAAGTAAGCCTGTAAGTAAGAAAGCAAGCAAGCAAGTTGGTAAGTAGGCAAGCAAGCAAGTAAGTATGTAAGCCAGTAAGTAAGTAAGTAAGTAAGTAAGTAAGTAAGTAAGCAAGCAAGCCTGTAAACATGTAAGTAAGTAAGTAAGCAAGCAAGCAAGCCAGTAAACATGTAAGTAAGTAAGTAAGTAAGTAAGCAAGCAAGCCAGTAAACATGTAAGTAAGTAAGTAAGCAAGCAAGCAAGCCTGTAAGTAAGCAAGCAAGCCTGTAAGTAAGTAAGTAAGAAAGCAAGCAAGCAAGCAAGTTGGTAAGTAGGCAAGCAAGCAAGCAAGTAAGTAAGTAAGTATGTAAGCAAACAAGCAAGCAAGCCTGTAAACATGTAAGTAAGTAAGCAAGCAAGCAAGCAAGGCTGTAAGTAAGCAAGCAAGCTTGTAAGTAAGTAAGTAAGTAAGTAAGTAAGCAAGCCTGTAAACATTAAGTAAGTAAGTAAGTAAGCAAACAAGCAAGCCTGTAAACATGTAAGTAAGTAAGTAAGCAAACAAGCAAGCCTGTAAACATGTAAGTAAGTAAGTAAGCAAACAAGCAAGCCTGTAAACATGTAAGTAAGTAAGCAAGCAAGCAAGGCTGTAAGTAAGTAAGCAAGCAAGCAAGCCTGTAAACACTTAAGTAAGTAAGTAAGTAAGCCAGCCTGTAAGTAAGTAAGTAAGTAAGTAAGCAAGCAAGCCAGCCTGTAAGTAAGTAGGTAAGTAAGAAAGAAAGCAAGTAAGCAAGTTGGTAAGTAGGCAAACAAGTATGTAAATATGTAAGCAAGCAAGCAAGCAAGCCTGTAAACATGTAAGTAAGTAAGCAAGCAAGCAAGTCTGTAAACATGTAAGTAAGTAAGTAAGTAAGTAAGCAAGCAAGCAAGTTGGTAAGTAGGCAAGCAAGTAAGTAGGCAAATAAGTAAGTAAGTATGTAAGCAATCAAGCAAGCCTGTAAACATGTAAGTAAGTATGTAAGCAATCAAACAAGCCTGTAAACATGTAAGTAAGCAAGCAAACAAGCTAGTAAGGCTGTTAGTAAGTAAGCAAGCAAGCAAGCGAGCAAGTAAGTAGGTAAGCAAGCAAGTAAGTAGGCAAGCAAGCAAGTAAGTAGGTAAGCAAGCAAGCAAGCCTGTAAACATGAAAGTAAGCATGAAAGCAAGCAAGTTAGTAAGTAGGCAAGCAAATAAGTAAGCAATCAAGCAAGCAAGCATGTAAGTAGGCAGGCAAGCAAGTAAGTAAGTAAGTAAGTAAACATGCAAGTAATCTAGCAAGTAAAAGAGTAAGAAAACAAGTAAGCAAGCAAACAAGCAAGCAAATAAGCAAGCAAGCAAGCGAGTAAACAAGTAGGTAAGCAAGCAATTAAGTAGATAAGTAAGCAAGCAAGCAAACCAGTAAGTAAATGATTAAGTAAGTAGGTAAGCAACCAAACAAGTAACTAAGTAAACAAGCAAGCAAGTCAGTAAGTAAGTAGGTAAGCAAGCATGCAAACCAGTAAGTAAATAATTAAGTAAGTAGGTAAGCGAGCAAGGAAGTAAGCCAGTCAGCCAGCCAGCAAGTAAGCAAGCAAGCAAGCAAGCAAGTTAGTAATCAAGCAAACAAGCTAGTAAGTAAATAAGTAAGAAAATAAGACAATTGACGAAATCTGAAGTACATTCTTTCGTTTTATAATCACCTGCATAATGTCCAGAGATTCTGCTATTTTCAATTCATAATATCTGTTCACCTTACGTAAAAAGGACACAATTTGGTAATAGGATGACCGATCACAGCAAAAAAATAGTTGCTATACGCAAAATGATACAGCCGGAGGTAACGCGAGTACATTTGCGTATCAAATTTTGAACATTTAATCTCACTTTTCCCTTTACGGAAAGAATTGCCTTTTTAACCAAAAGTTTCTTTGCACAGTTCACAGCCAGACAACACTAGTCTGTCTTGCCTGTTTCCAGCAAAAGTGGACTAAAATGTTTATCCCCAAATTGGCCAAGTAATAAACAAACACAAGGGTTTCTATGCTTTGCTGTTAAACATCATATGATATGCCACTGTTGATCACAAAAACTAACAAACGAACATACTAAAAGTTGGTAAATATTCCCAGTAAAAAGTAATTTCCTATTTCTTTTAAAAATCTTAAATGTTCCGTAAAAATGCTTAGCGAGTCGTCATATTGTTGTTGTTGTTGTTGTTAAGCTAAAAATATGGAGCCAAGCACATGAAGATCAAAGCATTAGATAAGAAAACATATAATTTAATGGCTGGTACAAGGAAGACAGGGTACAGTGAAACTGGGCTTGTATGACATCAATAAAGTTGGATCTTGTATCTAGAATGAAATTAACAAATAGAGATATGGACTCAGAAATTAACTATACAAATAGAAGGGGATCAGTGCAAAGGTTAAAGGAAGGTTTAATAGAAGTGATATTAGATCTGCATTGGTTTTGGGAGACTGACACACTAATGATTTCGAAGGCCCAAGATAGAAAAATGAAAGTGGTAGAAATATGCATGATAGAATAGATGTGCAGTGACGAGAAGAGACAGGATTAGATATTTTATTATAGACACACTCAAAATTGTAGGGCATCAAAGGCTCAGTTAAAAAGACTGAGTGCTTTGGTTAAGTTTTGCAAACAGAAATGATCAAAATCATGGAGACGGAAGGAAGAAAGAAAGAAAGAAAGGAAGGAAGGAAGGAAGGAAGGAAGGAGGGAAGGAAGGAAGGAAGGAAGGAGGGAAGGAAGGAAGAGAAAGAAAGAAAGAAAGAAAGTAAGAAAGAAAGAAGGAAGAAAGAAAGAAAGAAAGAAAGAAAGAAGGAAGAAAGAAAGAAAGAAAGAAGGAAAGAAAGAAAGAAGAAGGAAGGAAGAGAGGAAGGAGGAACAGTATGTTAAAAGGAAGAACACTTAAGTTGTATTGTTTAAAATGTGCAACGAAGACAAGATTAAAAATTAATACAAGTGGCCTTGTGTAAACTGAGAACAGTGAAAAAAAAAAGTTTGGATAAAGTTAATAAACGTAAAAAAGTGACCGTGTTGATATTTTGGGAAGTACTTATTGAGATGTCTGTGAAAATGTGAGACGAGAGACATAAGCCAGGATGAAGTTGGAATAGAATTTTCTTTACTACAAGCAAAAGAATGTATCTTATTAGTAGAGAGAGCAAAGAATGCAGGAATAAAACCTGTTTTAAAGATGTTAATGGTTTTCAAATATCTTAAGTGTTTATTAATTCTTATATCGTTTATTCTCACATTTCCTTTCCTCACTGGACTATTTTTCCCTGTTGGAGCCCTTGTGATTGTAGCATCTTGCTTTTCCAACTATGGTTGTAGCTTAGGTAGTAGTAATAATAATAATAATAATAATAATAATAATAATAATAATAAAAATAATAATAATATCAACAACAATTTGGTCTATAGTTTACAGTCTATAGTTTATAGTCTAGAGTTTGCGTCTTTGTTTTATTTGACTTCCATTTTCAGTTTTATCATAACCTCTTTATTTTCTTTGCAAGCTGAGCAAGACGTGGAAGACTGCATGATTTAAAATGAGGGACCTACCAGATTATTTTTTTTTTTGCTAACCGCGGCATTGACAATAGATTCCAGATATCCTCATACCAACTGAACCATCTCCTTCCCAAGCTCCTACTCCTACTCCCCCCCCCCCCCCCCCCCCCGACCGATCCTTAACTCACCAACTCGACTCTGGCCCTTGAAGAAATCCTTCCTGTCCTTAAAAGTAAAAGTATATATCCCAAAAGAAAGCATTATTGTTATGATAGTTTATCCCTGCACTACACGACTTCCCACAATCTTCCCAAGGAATTTACGAATTGCCTAACTATAACCTAATTGCACAAGTATATTATGGAAAATCACAAAGTCGTAAGTTTTTCTTCATAAAAATAGAAATAAATTGTCATTTCTTTGCTGGGGAAAAAGCTGCTTTTTACGTATCTTGTTCAATTTCTTTCGAACTCAACGTAACGTTTTCTAGCCCCCAAAAACAAATATGAGAACGAATTTGAAAAACATGTTTTATTATCAATTTGTTCTCTTCATTAATTTATTTCCTTATTTCCTTTCCTCACTGGGCTAATTTTGCCTATTGGAGCCCTTGGGCTTATAGCAATCTTGCTTTTCCATCTAGGGTTGTAGCTTGGCTAATAATAATATTAAATAATAATATTGTGCAGCCAACAAATCGTGTTGACCCGAGAATAGTTATAGATGGTTTCAAGTTAATGGAACCAGGATACATTTCAATTTCCTTTGGTCGCTGCAACCTCACCATCTTTGTGAGCTAAGGATGGGGGTGTTTGGGGAGCCTATAGGTCTATTTGAGTCATCAGCAGCCTTTTCCTGGCCCTCCTTGCAACTAGCTTGGGTGGAGAGGGGGCTTGGACGCTGATCATATGTAGCCTCCATATGGTTAGTCTCTAGGGCATTGTCCTGCTTGATAGGGAAATGTCACTGTCCCTTGCCTCTGCCATTCATGAGTGGCCTTTAAACCTTTAAACATCGAAGACGTGTAGATTCTCCGCCTTCCCACCTTGAGCAAAACTACAGGTAACAACCTTTGCTTGATAAACCGAAAACACAGACGAAGAACCAATAGTACTTATAATAAGTGTCTTGCCATACCTAATGAGGTGATTACATTTGTTAGTCGACTGCACTATGAACAATTTAACTAATATCATTATTTCATTCACATGAATTTGATCAGCGATGATATTTTAGAGAAAAAATCGTATTTAAAATATTTTCTTAGAGAGAGAGAGAGAGAGAGAGAGAGAGAGAGAGAGAGAGAGAGAGAGAGAGAGAGAGAGAGGCTTCACAATAATTTCATCATGCAATTAAAAATACGTGGACTCTCTCTCTCTCTCTCTCTCTCTCTCTCTCTCTCTCTCTCTCTCTCTCTCTCTCTCTCTCTCAGACGTTAAATTTACCTTTAAAACTTCTCACAAATCCTCAAACGTAACTTCATATTGAAAAAAAATATTTCAAGAACAGTAACAAAATTAAAATAAATCTTTCACATATAAGCTATGAAAACTTTAAAACACAAGAGGAAATAGGAGAGAACGGTGTGCCCGAGTGTACCCTCATTCTAACATCGGTTAGCATAAAAAACAATAGGATGTGCGCTCTAAGATTTAATCCACATAATTCGAGTCCCCCCAAAAATGTGTCAAGCAAGGACCACCATGAACATCATTGTATTAACCAAGTTCATTACCAGAAATAGCACCATTAACGATAAGGAATTAAATAGCGTTGCTAGAGATTTCAATTGTTAAGGATTTTTGAAGTCGTTTCTCCATTGGTTGAATATTGCACTCAAAATTTCTTGATACGGTTAAATAACTTTATATTCGATTTTTTCAACTTTGATATTCAAAATTAATTGTAGTAATATTCCTAAATCGGAATAAAAGTGATCGGAAAAAAAAATCTTCAAGACTTAAAATAAATTCTTTGGACATAAAACTATTCGAATTCGAAAATTGATAAATGAGAAATATTTCGACATTTATCTCAAATGTGGCATTATTATTATTATTATTATTATTATTATTATTATTATTATTATTATTATTATTATTATTATTATTATTATTATTATTATTATTATAACAAGCTAAGCTACAAACATAGTTGGAAAATGCACCAGAAAAATCGACTAATAAAGGGCATAGCTAATAGAGGCATTCAAAATTCTTACTTTTCAAATTCAGAGAGAGAGAGAGAGAGAGAGAGAGAGAGAGAGAGAGAGAGAGAGAGAGGAGGAGAGAGAGAGAGAGAGAGAGAGAGAGAGAGAACTTAATGGGTGATTTAGCTTTCTAAGTGCTTCGATTATGTTGATTTGACAATACAGAAATCATTCAGGAAGTCAGTACGTAAATCTGTAAGTAAGTAAGTTAAGTGAGTAATTAATACATTTGACGAAATCCGAAATATCCATTCTTTCATTTTATAATCAGCAGCTTAGTTTCCACAGATTCTGCTGACTCTACATAGAAGAAGACACATTGAGTAGACTGACTGAGCATATCGAATGATATTTGCTATAAACGAAATTATATGACAACAGGTGATGAGACAGACAGACAGACACTTTCGTAACAATGCTTGATCATTTGATATCACTCCTCCCATTTCGTAAACAATAAACTCTATACAACCAAATATCTCTTGTTACGGAAGTGAAGAAGTCCTTACAAAAGTTCACAACGGGAGAACAGTCGTACGTCATTTCCGTTTCCAGCATAACTGCACAAAAAACATGAAAATTTACATACTAAAATTTGGCAAATATTCCAAATAAAAAGTCATTTACTATTTTTTTCTAAACATCCTCAATGTTCTGTGCAAAGCTCAGTAAGTTGTTGTTGTTATTAGCTAAGCTACAACCTTATGTAGCAGGCTGCTATAAGTCCAAGGGCTCCAACAACGAAATATAGCCCAATGATGAAAGGAAATAAGGAAAAAAAATCCATGAAAATTAATGAATAAATGATATAAGATATCTTAAAACCAGTAACAACGTTACAATAGAACTGTCATATATAAACTATGAAGAGAGACCTCTGTTAACACGTTCAACATAAAAACATTCGCTGCAAGTTTTAGCTTTTGAAGTTCAAACAATTTAAGCAATTGCAAAGCTTATGATTTAGAATAAAAGAGATCATCAGAAAATGTGAATCATGTATACGAAGGATGTCATAAACTACGGTTATGTAAATATGTAATCTTTTTGTAACTAAATTACTTCTCTTGTAGTTTATCTATTTCCTTATTTCCTTTCCTCACTGGGATATTTTCCCTGTTGGAGCCCCTGATCTTATAGCATGCTGCTTTTCCAACTAGGGTTGTAGCTTAGCTTGTGGTACTATTAACAATGATGATGGTGATGATGATGATGATAATAATACAACGGTCGAAATCTGAGGATTGATAAGTGAGAAATATTTCTTTCAAGAAAAAAACTGAAGACTTCTTTGTTCTCAATAGAGTTTTGATTATGTCGATTGAAATATAAACCCCAGTATTGCATTGTGATATGGAAAATACCAAAGAATATATAGGATAGACTGAACGTGTAGGTCCTGTAGTGAGTATAGGATTTACCTTCGCAATAGGACCAGGAAAGCAGTAACCTTTCAAGTTAAAAGTTATCCACTATACTAAACTCAGAAGCTGAATCAATTGAAAAGGTAGCAACATTTAAAGTTATTTGCAATAAATTTTAAATCATTTGCCATAAACTAAAGAACAGTGATATCTAAATGAATATTTCCTATATAAACTATAAAATCTATCAAAACAAGAGAAAAAAAAAACGGGATAGAATAGTGTGCCAGAGTGTACCCTCAAGCAAGAGAACTCTAACCCAAGACAGTGGAAGACCATGGTACGGAGGCTATAGCACTACCCAAGACTGGAGAACAATGACTCAACTGGGGTATGGATTTTGTTATCTAAGAATAGGAATTCCAGTTAACGATCATGGTGTGGCCTCAATTTCACTTGGAGTGTCTATAGATGTCCACCCAATATCCAAGTGAAAACCCATTTGAATTCGTTAATAAACTCTGGCTAACCTACTACGAATCTGCAACCAACATATGAAAAATAAAAGTAAATATCCCAATGAACATAAAACGGGAATATATACTAAAGCTAGATCGTATTTCAGTTTCAAAACCAAAACGAAAAATATTGAAAATTCACTTACTGACCGAACTAAACAAGAGGACATTTACAATCATCAGTACGGGCTAGACCACACACTGGACCACAAACAAAAGGATTATTATTTAAACAAAGGCAATTTGAGAATATGTTCTAGATAAAACCACGATTATTGCAGGATGAGCAACACCTCTGAAATCGCCAACATAACCTACGAACACAAATATGCGATTCAACATAGACACGTACTATAGAATTCTACAATTGTGGAACCAATACTGAGATAACACTTTTCGATTAGTTTTGTACTGCATTGCCAAATGGGAACATTTAGTTCATTACTTATCCCAGTATCTGTACACTGTCAAATTTGTACGCCAAGTTGGATTAACATTTATAACTGTTATAACATCTCAAAAAAAGTCTTTGAGGGTTAAAACTCAACAGAAGCATTGTCCATTATAACCACCTTGAGCCAGGTCAAATATTTTTGTTGTTGGTTATTCTAGATCAGTTAAAACATATTTCCTTACACAGAAAATACCTTTATAACAAGATAAACTTTTTTTTTTCTTATTATTAAACTCTCTCATCTTGCCACAACCACAAACATTGAAAAAAATCGAAACAAGTTACATATAAATTTTCGCTCCTTCGAATAAAGTTTTAGTCCACTAATGGTCAGACAGTATTGACGTTTTAAGCAATCGTCAACAGGATATTGCTGACAGAAATGTTCATATAAAACTACTCATTTCTTATTTAAGTGATTAAAAAATAACAAATGTAAAACAAAAACTTATTTCCTTAATATGAAACGAAAATAAGGCTTCCTATTTTCATATTAAAAACTGATTTTCTTTCAAACTTCACAGACAACAAAGTACAAATATTTAGAATACCACTTTTGCCTTACTGGTCGAAAAACAGACAAGGAAATCTCCCCCTCTTAGATTATACTAAGATTTTAGTGAATGATAAGACATCATTGATTGGAGCTTAATGGAAAATAAATCGTATCAATAAATGCTTTCCTAAATATATTTTCTCTTCTCAGAATTACACAAGAAATTCGTCCTAACTTCTAACGATTACGTTACCAACGTATAAAAACTTGCAAGGAAAAATACAATACCTAAATCGTGGCCCTGTTTGAAAATGAACTAATTTGAAAATAAACATGGAACGTGTTTTATGCAAAAATACCTTAGACTCTGTATACGATAAATGGAACTATATATGAAAAGCTATTTATAGTATATATATCTAGTTAGATTTATGATTTTTTTCAGGAAAATCCATGTTTATTAACATATGTAATAATAATAATAATATTAATAATAATAATAAATAAATAAATAAATAAATAAATAAATAAATAATAATCGTAGCAACAACAACAACAACGACAACAACAACAACAACAACAACAACAACAACAACAATAATAATAATAATAATAGTAATAATAATAATAATAATAATAATAATAATAACAATAATAATAATGAACAAGTTGAGCAACTCGTGCAAGACTGCCCATATCACCTAGAAACGTAAGCATAATTTAACAAAGAAGTACTCTTGAATTCGGTTCCTAAATTCTAACTTGAAATAAAAATTGGCACTGCTGTATGATGTCACAGCCTACATTCCACGATTGTGGAATCAATGCTCGAAAACTTTTGCGTCATTCTTTCCTACAATTTCAAATGTTAACAGTCAATTCATCTAAAATTATAATTGTTGCAGCATCCCCACTCATTCTCTCATGGTTAAAAAACAGGACTGATCCTTCATAACCACTACTAAAGTCTAAATATTTTTGCTGGTAATTATTGCAGAGTTAAAGTCTCGCCTTCGATTCAAATTATCCAAATCCACAAAGTATTAAAGACAGCATCGACATTTCAGGCAATAATGGCATCACTAATAACCACTTTTTTTCATAAATTAATATTGTCGCAAATAAAGCTAATCATCATTTAGTAACAAAATTAATTAATTTAGAACAAATTCAACTTTTTACCTTGATACTTAATATTAATTACTGAATAAAGCTTTCCATTATGGATTAAATTTTTTTGAAAATTCACTGACAACGAGTATGTCCGTCCTCTTAAACGAAGAACAAATATACAGAAAACCAGTTCTGTCTGGATGGTAGAAAAACAGGCAAGAACACACCTCACCACTTACAATAAGAGTTAATTGGTCATTACTAATGAGGTTATTAGGCAATTATACGTCCGCTAATGGACGAGAAAAAAGAATAGGGTTGCTATCAAAATAGATCGTTTCTATAAAGGTTTTCACAATAATATTTTCTAAAAATCTAAGTAAAAAGCCATGTTTATACTTGTGCTTTTATCACGGTAATTTCCTACATTAATTCAAACTTAATTTCAATGTATTGGTGGTATAGAGTCCCTTAAAGACCAAATTAAACCTTTATTCTACCAAACACTTACTTCTGTGTAAGTGCATGTGTTAAGCTGACTTAATCTAAACTTACAAATAACTTATATCTTGGGATACACTTCCGAAGATTTAATATTTCAATGGATTTGAGGCTTAGAGAGAGAGAGAGAGAGAGAGAGAGAGAGAGAGAGAGAGAGAGAGAGAGAGAGCGAGCGCTTAATTGGTGGGAGTGGCTGGCCAAAGACTTTCAAACTAATGGAAGTGAGGCGATAGTTGTTCCTTAAAGCAAAATAATTGTATATATTTGTCATAAGGATTGTATTTGTATTCAAATGAATGATATAAGTGTATGCATACAGTATGTGCATACAGAATTATATCAAAGCATTTATTTTTCTGTATTAGTAAAATAAAGAATGTGTGAATGTGGAGTTGTCCAATAGAATGTATTTTAGCTAATTAGCAAATAATTTTCTAACACACATCACCTGAAACTCTCTTTTCCTCCTTACACTTTTGTAATGAAAATAATTTGCACAAATCACAGTTTTCACTATAGTTTACACCATCATATTCACAACTTTTAAAATGTGAAAAATAATTAATCATATTTCTTACCAGATTAAATCAAAGTATGTGATTAAAAAGTTCTGTCGGTTTTTAATAAAATATTGAGCAGATATTAAAATGGTACGACCCTCTATTTTAACCACGGGAACAAAAATTCCATAAAAATGATCGACATTTGATTTGGATTCTAAAATTTAGGCCTATGGATGCAGGCATTATTATTATCTCAATTCACTCTTATAGTAACAACTTCAATTATAGGTGATTACAGATTCCTTAACTGGAACTATAACCACACAGAGACTACAGTTATACACCATCTCATTAATTGAAAAGTTAAAGCCACATCTGGAAACAATCTTATTTAATAACCACTCACTGATTAATGGAATTACCAACACACGCTAATAAGACCACTTTTGAGAAATGTCTTTTTATAAAGTTTCTTCACCAATAAAAGACCCTTAAAGAAATTCGATGGTTTAACACATGGAAACCTACAGCACCTATAAGATAATCGAATCTCCAGTATTTTGAGTCATTAAAGATACCGCCAGAACATAATAGAATCAATAAAACCTTGTAAAATGTGTCCCTCCTCACCTAATGAAGCCTTAACTGTTTGCAGGATCACAAGTTAAAAGACGAGACTTGGCTTGGTTCCTTCTTCCTAAGTGTTACTGTTCACTACATCCGCTGGAAGTCTATATCAAGAATTTGCTATTTAGTATGTAAAGAAACTTTTCCACTTTGAGTGGTGTTGTATCTTTTCAATTCCAGTTTGTGTCCGTTACCCCTGAGCTGATTTGAATGAGCTGTAGTTGTTCTTTAGACTATCAAAAAGTTATTCAATTACAAAATGATTGAGAGAGAGAGAGAGAGAGAGAGAGAGAGAGAGAGAGAGAGAGAGAGAGAGAGAGAGAGAGAGAGAGAGAGAGAGAGAGAGAGAGAGTCCTATAGTGATAAGGGTTCCCCTGTGTGATAGGACCACGAAACCAGCCCTTGAAGTTCAAGTTTTACAGTATATTCATATCAAACAATGGCTAATTACTGTTTTTTTTTTTATCTTGCAAGACTGCTATTATTATCAATATATAATTGTAGACGACGTTCACTGATTCACAAAACGCAATTAATTTAAGATGTCAAAACCAATTAAATGATAAAAACTAAATGAAGGGTTTCCATCTAATGACACTCTATTCTAAGTTATCCCAACCACGAAGAAGAAGAATATTTATAATAAAATAATTTCCATTCAAAAACTAATTCAAAACTTTATATCTCTTATTGAATTTAAAACTTAATATTTATCACAGCATTTCGAATTCACCAATGTTCAGTCTTTTTTTAGCACTATTATGATAATTTAACTATTAACGTCCATTAGTCTGTGTGATACACAAAATACTTATGATACGATAAACTGATTTTGTAGGTCCTGTAGAGAGTAGGGTTCCCCTAAGTGAGAAGGATCAGGAGAACAGCACTATAAGTAAGCATGCATGCAAGCATGCATGCAAGCATGCAAGCAAGCAACCAAGCATGCAAGTAAGCAAGCAAACATGCAATCAAGCATGCAAGCAAGTAAACATGTAAGTAAGCAAGCAAGTAAACATGTAAGTAAGTAATTAAGCAAGCAAGCAAGCAAGCAAGCAAGTAAACACGTAAGAAAGTAATTAAGCAAGCAAGCAAGCAAGTAAACATGTAAGTAAGTAATTAAGCAAGCAAGCAAGCAAGTGAACATGTAAGTAAGTAAGCAAGGAAGCAAGCAAGCCAGTAAACATACGAGTAAGTAAGTAAGCAAGCTAGCAAGACTGTAAGTAGGTAAGTAAGTAAGTAAGCTAGCAAGCAACCAAGACTGTAAACATGTAAGTAAATAAGTAAGCAAGCAAACAAGCAAGCAAACCTGTAAACATGTAAGTAAATAAGTAAGCAAGCAAACAAGCAAGCAAGTAAGCAAGTAAGTAAATAAGCAAGCAAGGCTATAAGTAAGCAAGCCTGTAAACATGTAAGTAAGTAAGCTAGCTAGCAAGGCTGTAAGTAAGTAAGCAAGCAAGTAAGTAAATAAGAAAAAAGGCTATAAGTAAGCAAGCAAGGCTTTAAGTAAGTAAGTAAGCAAGCCAGTAAGTAAGTAAGCAAGCCAGTAGGTAAGCAAGCAAGCAAGCAAGCAAGCAAGCCTGTAAACATGTAAGTAAGTAAGTAAGCAAGCAAGCAAGCCTGTAAGCAAGTAAGTAAGAAAGCAAGCAAGCAAGTTGGTAAGTAGGCAAGCAAGCAAGTAAGTATGTAAGCCAGTAAGCCAGCCAGTAAGTAAGTAAGTAAGTAAGCAAGCCTGTAAGTAAGTAAGTAAGTAAGTAAGTAAGCAAGCAAGCAAGCAAGCAAGCCAGCCTGTAAACATGTAAGTAAGTAAGTAAGTAAGCAAGCAAGCAAGCAAGCCAGTAAACATGTAAGTAAGTAAGTAAGTAAGCAAGCAAGCAAGCCAGTAAACATGTAAGTAAGTAAGTAAGCAAGCAAGCAAGCCTGTAAGTAAGCAAGCAAGCAAGCCTGTAAGTAAGTAAGTAAGAAAGCAAGCAAGTTGGTAAGTAGGCAAGCAAGCAAGCAAGTAAGTAAGTAAGTATGTAAGCAAGCAAGCAAGCAAGCAAGCAAGCCTGTAAACATGTAAGTAAGTAAGCAAGCAAGCAAGCAAGGCTGTAAGTAAGCAAGCAAGCTTGTAAACATGTAAGTAAGTAAGTAAGTAAGTAAGTAAGCCTGTAAACATTAAGTAAGTAAGCAAACAAGCAAGCCTGTAAACATGTAAGTAAGCAAGCCTGTAAACATGTAAGTAAGTAAGCAAGCAATCAAGGCTGTAACTAAGTAAGCAAGCAAGCAAGCAAGCCTGTAAACACTTAAGTAAGTAAGTAAGCAAGCCAGTCTGTAAGTAAGTAAGCAAGCCAGTCTGTAAGTAAGTAAGTAATTAAGTAAGTAAGCAAGCAAGCCAGCCTGTAAGTAAGTAGGTAAGTAAGAGAGAAAGCAAGCAAGCAAGTTGGTAAGTAGGCAAACAAGTAAGTAGGTAAATATGTAAGCAAGCAAGCAAGCAAGCCTGTAAACATGTAAGTAAGTAAGCAAGCAAGTCTGTAAACATGTAAGTAAGTAATTAAGTAAGTAAGTAAGTAATTAAGTAAGTAAGTAAGTAAGTAAGTAGGCAAGCAAGTAAGTAGGCAAATAAGTAAGTAAGTATGTAAGCAATCAAGCAAGCCTGTAAACATGTAAGTAAGCAAGCAAACAAGCTAGTAAGGCTGTTAGTAAGCAAGCAAGCAAGCAAGCAAGCGAGCAAGTAAGTAGGTAAGCAAGCAAGGAAGTAGGTAAGCAAGCAAGCAAGCCTGTAAACATGAAAGTAAGCAAGCAAGCATGAAAGCAAACAAGTTAGTAAGTAGGCAAGCAAATAAGTAAGCAAGCAAGCAAGCAAGCATGTAAGTAGGCAGGCAAGCAAGTAAGTAAGTAAGTAAGTAAACATGCAAGTAATCAAGCAAGTAAACGAGTAAGAAAACAAGTAAGAAAACAAGTAAGCAAGCAAACAAGCAAGCAAATAAGCAAGCAAGCAAGCGAGTAAACAAGTAGGTAAGCAAGCAATTAAGTAGATAAGTAAGCAAGCAAGCAAACCAGTAAGTAAATAATCAAGTAAGTAGGTAAGCAACCAAACAAGTAACAAAGTAAACAAGCAAGCAAGTCAGTAAGTAAGTAGGTAAGCAAGCATGCAAACCAGTAAGTAAATAATTAAGTAAGTAGGTATGCAAGCAAGGAAGTAAGCCAGTCAGCCAGCCAGCAAGTAAACAAGCAAGGAAGTAAGCCAGTCAGCCAGCCAGCAAGTAAGCAAGCTAGTAATCAAGCAAAGAAGCTAGTAAGTAAATAAGTAAGTAAATAAGTAAGTAAGAAAATAAGACAATTGACAAAATCTGAAGTACATTCTTTCGTTTTATAATCACCAGCATAATGTCCACAGATTCTGCTATTTTCAATTCATAATATCTGTTCACCGAGACAATTTGGTAGTAGGATGACTGATCATATCAAAAGATTTGAACATTTAATCTCACTTCTCCCTTTACGGAAAGAATTGCCTTTTTAACATTAAGTTTCTTTGCACAGTTCACAGCCAAACAACACTGTTTCCAGCAAAAGTGGACAAAAGTGTTTATCCCCAAATTGGCCAAGTAATAAACAAACAAAAGGGTTTCTATACTTTGTTGATAAACAGCATATGATAATACGCCACTGTTGATCACAAAAAACGTATATTACCGTCGTGAACTAGCAAATGAACATACTAAAAGTTGGTAAATAATCCCGGTAAAAAGTAATTTCCTATTTCTTTTAACATTCTAAATGTTCCGTAAAAATGCGTAATAAGTTGTTATATTATTGTTATTATTATTAATAATATTATTATTGTTGTTAAGCTAGAAATGTGGAGCAAAGCACAAGAAGATCAAGGCATTAGACTAGCCGAAAAAGACAATTTTAATGGATGGTAGAAGGAAGACAGGGTACAATGAAACTGGGCTCGGATGACATCAAGAAAGTTGATCTTGTACTTTGAATCAAATTAACAATTAACTATACAAATAGAAGGGGATCATTGCAAAGGTTAAAGGAATGTTTTATAGAAGTGACATTAGATCTGCAATTTTTTTTTTCTGGGGGTGGGGACTGACACACTAGTAATTTAGAAGGCACAAGATAGGAAAATGGAATTGGTAAAAATATGAATGTTGAAATGGATGTGCAGAGTTGAAAATTAATATAATGGGCCAAGTGGATGTTGTGTGAGTTAGTTACATATTGAGAGAGCCATTTTATAAAGTGAGAAAAGTGACAAAAGTTTGGATAAAGTTAAAAAACGTGAAAAAAGTGGCTGTGTTGATATTCTGGGAAGTACTAGTTGAGATATCTGTGAAATCGTGAGAATGAAAACGTGAGAAGACACAAAAGCCTGGATGAAGTTGGAATAACATCTTTTATACTACAAGCAAATGAATGTATCCTATTGGTAGGAAGAGCACAGAATACTGGAATAAAAACTGCACTTGGTCTATAAACACTGGACAAAGGATGTACCTTGGGAATGGCAGGAAGAATTTAACCAAATATGAAGAAATTTGGTATTAAAAAGTTATTTAAAGATTGAATGATACTTAAAACAGCCTGAAAAGCAGGAGTGCTCCACTTTAAATGTTCTTACATACTTAAAAAAATATCTTATTGAGTTAACCCCTTACCTATAATTAATGCAGTGAATATCTACAGCTCGACTGCAGGAGAGAGTCGGAAAGAGAGAAGAATGGAGAGCCATGATTGCCGATCTCTTTGGGATATGGATACACCTGCACGATGATGATGATGATGATTATTTTTGTAGAGTCTTGTGGTCTTTAGAAAGATCATCATCTTGACGACTGTGTCCAACCTCTGATGAAAAACAAGAAATGAATTAATATTCTATTAATTTTATTTATTAATGTAATCCTTCCATGTACAACAACATTCTTAGTATTGAGAGAGAGAGAGAGAGAGAGAGAGAGAGAGAGAGAGAGAGAGAGAGAGAGAGAGAGACTTAACTATTCACACCCTAGAGCTTTAGTATTTAACTGATTATCACAAATAAAATGGAAAACAAATGTATAAAGAAACTCATTTCCCCCCAAAATAAACTCAAGGTTCCTTTTCAGTTGAATTAACATATTCACTACTTCTAAATTTACTAAAACAACCAAGTTCCTCGTTGCTCAATCCTCAACACTGATTGAAGTCACAAGGTGTAAGGCAATGTGATCTCCAGCATTTTCAATATCAACTAATATATGGGAGAACTTCTTTGGTTGGCAAAACTAATTTTCTTAACTCTATGCTAAAGCTTATTTTCTCGACTCTCTACAGCTCAACAAATGTTCTGTTGTATTATTTGTTTCTTTGAAAAACCCACAAAGCCTTTCATTTTCATTCCTGTTTTTACATTTTCTATTGAAGCCATTCTGTCTTGTTTCTCTTCTTATAGTTATTTTGAAGTTTTTATCCTCTTTTTATTTTCAAGTTTTTATAGTTTATATAGGGAATATTTATTTTGATATTATTATTGTTCTTAAACTTCTCCTCACTGGGCTATTTTCCCTGTTGGAGCGTTTGGGCTTATAGCGTCCTGCTTTTCCAACTAGGGTTGTAGCCTAATAATAATAACAATAATAATAATATCGCATTCAGCCGTAGTTTTCTTTTTGCTGATTCCACCTATGTAATCAATTCTGTTATTTCCTTTTAAAAAACAACTATGTCATTTCTGTTTCCTTTTTCATATATATACATCTGTAGCATTTTATCTTTTCCTTTAACATTTTATTTCGATTTTTAGTTTTTACTTTTTATTTCTGATCTCTTCAATTTCGTTAACATACTTGTATATTTCTAAATGATTTCTACTTAACATAGACCATATAGTTCCCTTATTTTGTCTTCCATTGTCTCTTCAACTAACTTTATCTGTTATCTTATGTAATGATGTTTTGAAAACGCATCACCTTTTCTTACTATTCTATTCTCTCTCCTGTCCAAATGTTTGTTCTCGCTATCAACCCTAAAATAAGGTTTGGTTGCAACTTGTTCAAATATTCCTTTAATAATCTTGAACCGAAGTCTATCTAACATTATAAGATAATAGGTCTCAATATTTGGTAACAATGTAGGTACCACTGCAGTCTCTATATCTTTATATTTTCACCTTCAATGTCAATTATCCAACTCTGTTATAACGTCTCCATACTTCCTAACTTGTTGTTCTAAGTATTTTTACTTCTCTTCAGCTAATGCTAAAACTATGGTCTCATTTTTCCAGTAGTTAAAATGACACTTATGAAGTGAATGAATAATAAAATGGAATCCATAAAATCATGTTTTAAAAACTATACATAAGTTACCAGTGAACAGGTTACAATGAAAGTATAAGTCCCATAAATCACCAAATTGAATTTTAGGTTTTTGGAAATACGTGTGAAAAAATATGAAGGGAAACTTAAATTAAAAAGGTAATAAAAAGACGAGTTTCAAATAAAAAAACTGGGATAATGTTTAACGTAATATGGAAGTTCACTGAATATAGTTTACTCTAAAAAAAAAAAAAAAAAAAAAAAAAACTAAAAAACTCAACAATCATCATCTCTATCTCGTCTTAGCAAAGAAAAATAAGAATTAGGTATAAACATTGGTTCCCCGGATCAACTTGCAAAAATACCAAAAATACCTTTGCAAAGTGATTGAGTTTATATCAGTCAACTCGAATAAAAAAGGAACATTTACAGCGTTCATTTCGACAGGTCTCTCTCTCTCTCTCTCTCTCTCTCTCTCTCTCTCTCTCTCTCTCTCTCTCTCTCTCTCATCCATTGAATTTGGGATTTACGGCCGTGTTCTCGGGCCGGGATGGCCATTCAAATATGAGTAAATGTGGGAAAACGAAAGTTATATTCTGAGGTAAAAACTGAATGAGGGTTTAGCTAAGCGCCAACGTGATATTGTAGAAGCTATTTAGTAATGCCTACAGTGCACCACGTGGAGTGCACTAAAACAAACTTTCCCCACACTTACGTATTCATAGCCTATGTTACGTAGCAGTTAAAGCACAACTAACTAGAGGGGCACTCAGTAGAGCGCAGAACTCCGTCACGGTAGCTTATTTCTCAACCTTTGACCTTAACATGTATAAGAGTGAATTTTCATATCTGAAATATGAACCAAGTTTAAAGTTTCTGTGGCAACGATGTCCAAACTTATGGTTTATTACGTGAATTGGACATTTTGCTCGACCTCTGACCTTCCAAATTTTAATTATTTCCATCTCTTTACATAACAGTTAATCCCTTAAAGTTTCATTACTCCACGATGAAAATTGTGGCCATGAAGCTGTTCACAAACAAACACACACACATAAACAGGGGGGTAAAACATAACCTCCTTCCAACTTCGTTGGGGGAGGTAGTAATAGGGTGCTGGGGGTTAGGGGTGAAGCCCCAGTTAATAACAGAACGAAGAAAAACGTAGTTAATAACAATTTCGCCACATTGAGGATATTTTCGATAACATTTCTACGGGTTAGAATTCAAAATATAATTATGTTTCCAATTTATATTCAACAGTAAATTTCGTAAATGCATGTTTTGCACGTCTTGGTCGGAGGGGGGGGGGGGGGTGTTGAGACAGTGCGTCCACACTGCCATATGCTTACAGGATTTGTGATTAAATACAAACACATTTTGAGTTAAACTATTTGGGGATGAATTTGGGGATTGAATGAATCTCAAATGTCTCTAAGAGAGAGAGAGAGAGAGAGAGAGAGAGAGAGAGAGAGAGAGAGAGAGAGAGAGAGAGAGAGAGAGAGAGATTATATAACAAGGCATTGTCACTTTCCCTTGCCATGCATGAGTGGCTTTAAAACCTATTAAGACTCGTGACATACAGATAAATTTTATGCCTAATGGCATCTTGGCTTTGCTATTCAGTAGAGTTCGTTACATAGTTGAATCACTGGACTATAACTTGTCTCTCTCAGTGGAAATCCCCTTAGAAATATTGCTTTCGTAAAGAAATATCTGGAAGGGCATTGATAAGAAACTCAGATTAACTGAGTTGTTGTCAGGATCGTCTACACTAACTATCTATTACAACATAATGGAAGTGTAACATAAGTTGTAAATCATAATAAACAGAGGAGAAAGATTAATAACAAACTACTGACTAAACAACACTGCCTTGCCTATTAACCTTGGAATTAATTAAAGATATTACACGAGACTCATCAAATTATCATAATTGGACGTCCAACACAAATAAGATAATTGTTATACATCGTGCAGGTAACAAATCATGGACACAAGAATATTTATGAGTTGATGAGCTTTCAAATATGCGTTCTTAAGTTTGTATACCAAGTACTCAATCTACATCCAAAGGGAAGGTGATATTAAGGCTTTCAAAAGAAAATGAAGACTTTTAAATTTATGAAATTTAACAATCAACGAAGATTACGCAGTATGATATTCTTAGTAATTGAGAATATTTACAACAAACAAATCATGTAGGTCCTTCAGTGCACCGGAGATTTTCCCTGTGATACAGGATAAATTAGAAACAACTATTTAAGTAAGTAGGTGGTGATGAATGGAGGAAGTATTGAATTATAAGCTCAAGATAGAGACGACTGGCAAAAAATAACCGTGGCCTTTTGCGTCAATAGGCCTAGGAGGAGATGATGGTGATAAAACAGAAAAATATCTAAATTCCTTTTCAATACTGTCGTCACCAAACGTTTTACCTGGTCTCCACAAGGCACTAGAAGAGTTGGAAGACCCAGACCTACATAGGTTTAAAGGTTTAACGGCCGCTCATGAATGGTAAGGGCAAGGGACAGGGACATTGCCATATCGTGCAGGACAATGCTCTAGTCTAAAGACTGACCTTATAAACATATGATCAACACCAATCCTCCTCTCCACCCAAGCTAGGACCAAGAAGGGCCCGGCAATGGCTGCTGATGACTCAGCAGATAGACTTATAGGCTGCGCTCCCTCAAACCGCCATCCTTAGCTCACAAAAATGGTGAGGTTGCAGCAACCAGAGAAACTATAGATTTTGAGCGGGACTTGAATCCCAGAATGGCGTTCGCCAGTCAGTTATTTGAAGTAGATGATGAATGGAGAGGAATTGAAATAAAAGCTCAAAATAGAGACGACTGTCAAATAGATGTAGGAGGAGATGGTGACATTTTGCGTTTAAGAAATGAAAGAGCAAAAACCGAGAATTAACAAAAAATTTAAAGAAATAAAAACTCGTCTTGTTAATGGAATAATGACTCAACTGGGGTATGGATTTTGTTATCTAAGAACAGGAATTCCAATTAACGATCATAGTGTGGCCTCAATTTCACTTGGAGTATTCTATAGATGTCCACCCAATACCCAGGTGAAAACCCATTTGAATTTGTAAATATCCCAATGAACATAAAACAGGAATATATACAAAAGCTAAATCGTATTTCAGTTTCAAAACCAAAACGATAAGTATTGAAAATTCACTTATTGGGAGAAGTAAACAAGAGAACATTGACAATCATCAGTACGGGCTAGACCACACACTAACCACAAACAAAAGGATTATTATAAACAAAGGCAATTTGTGAATATATTCTAGATAAAACCACGATTATTGCAAGATGAGCAACACATCTGAGATCGCCAACATATCCTATGAACACAAATATGCGATTCAACATAGACACGTACTATAGAATTCTACAATTGTGGAACCAATACTGAGATAACACTTTTCGATTAGTTTTGTACTGCATTGCCAAATGGGAACATTCAGTTCAATACGTTCCCCAGTATCTGTCAAATTTGTACGTGAAGTTAAATTAACATTTATAACTGTTATAACATCTAAAAAAAAAAAAAAAAAAAAAAAAAAAAAAAAAAAAGTGTTTTTTCAGGGTTAAAACTCAACAGAAGCATTGTCCATTATAACCACTTTGAGACAGGTCAAACATATTTTTGTTGTTGGTTATTCTAGATCAGTTAAAACAACACATTTCTTTACACAGAAAATACTTTTATATCAATATACTATTTTTATTACTAAACTCTCTCATCTTGCCACAACCACAAACATTGAAAAAATCGAAACAAGTTACATATAAATTTTCGCTCCTTCGAATAAAGTTTTAGTCCACTAATGGTCAGACAGTATTGACGTTTGAAGCAATCGTCAACAGGATATTGCTGACAGAAATGTTCATATAAAACTACTCATTTCTTATTTAAGTGATTAAAAAATAACAAATGTAAAACAAAAACTTATTTCCTTAATATGAAACGAAAATAAGGCTTCCTATTTTCATATTAAAAACTGATTTTCTTTCAAAACTTCACAGACAACAAAGTACAAATATTTACAATACCACTTTTGCCTTACTGGTCGAAAAACAGACAATGAAATCTCCCCCTCTTTGATTACACTAAGAGTTTAGAGAATGATAAGACATCATTGATTGGAGCTTAATAGAAAATAAATCGTATCAATAAATGCTTTCCTAAATATATTCTCTCTTATCAGAATTACACAAGAAATTCGTCCTAATTTCTTACGATTACGTATGAAAACTTGCAAGGAAAAATGCGATACCTAAATCGTGGCTTTGTTTGAAAATGAAATAAATTGAAAATAAACATGAAACGTGTTTTATGCAAAATACCTTAGACTCTGTATACAATAAACGGACCTATATATGAAAAGCTATTTATAGTATCTAGTTAATTAGATTTATGAATTTTTCAGGAAAATCCATGTTTATTAACATATGTAATAATAATAATAATAATAATAATAATAATAATAATAATAATAATAATAATAATAATAATAATAATAATGAACAAGTTGAGCAACTCGTGCAAGACTGCCCATATCACCTAGAAACGTAAGCATAATTTAACAAAGAAGTACTCTTGAATTCGGTTCCTAAATTCTAACTTGAAATAAAAATTGTCACTGCTGTATGATGTCACAGCCTACATTCCACGATTGTGGAATCAATGCTCGAAAACTTTTGCGTCATTCTTTCCTACAATTTCAAATGTGAACAGTCAATTCATTGAAAATATGTAGGCCTTTAAACTAACATAATAATTGTTGCAGCATCTCCACTCATTCTCTCATGGTTAAAAAACAGAACTGATCCTTCATAACCACTACTAATTCAAAATATTTTTGCTGATAATCATTAAAGAGTTAAAGTCTCGCCTTCGATTCAAATTGTCCAAATCCACAAAGTATTAAAGACAGCATCGACATTTCAGGCAATCATGGCATCACTAATAACCATTTTTTCATAAATTAATATTGTCGCAAATAAAGCTAATCATCATTTAGTAACAAAATTAATTAATGCAGAATAAAGCCAACCTTTTACCTTGATACTGAAGGAAGACTTAATATTAATTACTGAATAAGGCTTTCCATTTACAGACTAAATTTTTTTGAAAATTCACTGACAACGAGTAGGTCCGTCCTCTTAAACGAAGAACAAATATACAGAAAACCAGTTCTGTCTGGTTGGTCGAAAAACAGGCAAGGAACCCCCCCCCCCCCTTACAGTAAGAGTTTAGTCATTACTAATGAGGTAATTAGGCAATTATACGTCCGCTAATGGACGAGGAAAAAAAATAGGGTTGCTATCAAAATAGATCGTTTCTATAAAGGTTTTCACAAGAATAATTTCTAAAAATCTGAATAAAAAAAGCCGTGTTCCTACTTGTGCTTTTATCACAGTAATTTACTGCTTTCTTTTAACTTGGATTTAAATATATTGGCAGTATAGGGTACCTTAAGATCAAAACTAAGCCTCTTTTTTTACCAGACACTTCTGTGTAAGTGCATTTGCTGAGCTGATATGAGGCTGACTTTTGTGACTTACAAATAATTTATATCTTGGGATACACTTCCAAATATTTGATATTTTAATGGATTTGATGCTTAGAGAGAGAGAGAGAGAGAGAGAGAGAGAGAGAGAGAGAGAGAGAGAGAGAGAGAGAGAGAGAGAGAGAGAGAGAGAGAGCTTAATTGGTGGGAGTGGCTGGCCAAAGACTTTCAAACTAATGGAAGTGAGGCGATGGTTGTTCCTTAAAGCAAAATAATTGTATATATTTGTCATAAGGATTATATGTATTTGTATTCAAATGAATGATATATGTGAATTCATACAGCATGTGTATGCAAAATTATATCAAATCATTTATTTTTCTGTATTAGTAAAATAAAGAATGTGTGAATGTAGAGTTGTCCAATAGAATGTATTTTAGCTAATTAGCAAATAATTTTCTAACACACATCACCTGAAACTCTCTTTTCCTCCTTACACTTTTGTAATGAAAATAATTTGCACAAATCACAGTTTTCACTATAGTTTACACCATCATATTCACAACTTTTAAAATGTGAAAAATAAATAATCATATTTCTTACCAGATTAAATCAAAGTATGTGATTAAAAAGTTCTGTCGGTTTTTAATAAAACATTTTGCCAATATTAAAATGGTAGGCCTACGACCCTCTATTTTAACCACGGGAACAAAAATTCCATAAAAAGTATATGACATTTGATTTGCATTCTAAAATCTAGGCCTACAGCTACTGGGATTAGTATTATCTCAATTCCTTCTTATAGTAACAACTTCAATTATAGGTGATTACAGATTCCTTAACTGGAACTATAACCACACAGAGACTACAGTTATACACCATCTCATTAATTGAAAGTTAAAGCCACATCTGGAAACAATCTCATTTAATAACCACTCACTGATTAATGGTATTACCAACACAAGCTAAAAAGACCACTTTTGAGAAATGTCTTTTATAAAGTTTCTTCACCAATAAAAGACCCTTAAAGAAATTCGATGGTTTAACACATGGAAACCTACAACACATATAATATATTCGAATCTCCAGTATTTTGAGTCATTAAAGATACCACGAGAACATAATAAAATCAATGAAACCTTGTAAAATGTGTCCCTCCTTACCTAATGAAGCCTTCACTGTTTGCAGGATCACAAGTTAAAAGACGAGACTTTGCTTGGTTCCTTCTTCCTCTCTCTCTTCGTCTGAGAAATGAATCTTCTTCTACAGTCTACACAGTCAGGAACATCCCTAGACAATCCCTAAAAGTTCCCCAGACCAGAAGTAATTTCTCCAGACATTTTTCAACACAATTAAATTTACAGTCTATTAAATGCTGTACAGTGTACTCCTGTATCTTCTGTAATTATAATCTATTCTGTTTTTATTTCTAATTGTTCCCATTGTGAAACAACATACAGTATATTTTGTTTTATTAATGATGATTTTATGCTCTGATTTCAGTTTGTGCTCTAAAAGATATATTAATAAAGTTCTAATTGCAATGAATGGTATACCATAGGAAAACAATAAAACTTAATTAAGTCATTCACTTTCATTATAAGTTTTAATGAAGACTGGATAATTATTCATGAGTATTTAGATAATGTTTTACATTTACCAGATTTAAGGGAGTTCCTACACTCAATGTCCCCAAAACCTTTACAAATTCCGAGATTTGGGGACAAATTCCCAAAAGTTGTCCCCCTAGTTAAGGAAGTGTTTTAACCAATCGGAGACCTCCACCATAGCCTGCGTTCTATAGCCTTTTCATCAGCTAAAATTATAGTATTTTGCTTAAGATATATTTAAATATTCTTCTAATAGATTAATTGAATTATAATAGGAATTCAGGAGATATTCGTATGAATTTATTTTGATATTTAATTGATATTCAGTATACGAGCGAAATTTATAAGCAAGTTACCCCTAGATTAGTGGCCTTAAGAAAAAGAAAACGGTACAACTTTTGATTTAGAGAAAACTTTATTTAAGGGTAACTATAATATATTTAACGACCACGAATATTTTTTTGTATTTATATAGGAAGTCATTTTAACAAATTTCAAACGTTAATGCCTCTAAGAATATTATCTTCCATAACTTATATAATTGTGTGATATAGCATGAGTAAGATTTACTTGAGAATAATAAAAATATCACCATAAAATGAAAGTAAATGGTATTTTAAGATCTAGGACTTGTAGTTTGGCTATAGACTCCATATAAACCTGCATTAGCCTATGTTTGTTTTGCTATGTTTACAAATATTTACCTTTTAAATGAAGGGAGATGTTATGTAATTACCCTTCTGATTGAGGGTATTCTCACAGGACGTTGGTGGTCGACCTGTCTTGGGAGAGCCCTTGCTGTGATACCTTGATCCATGCTAAAGAAAGACCACCTGCTCTCCAGCCTCCGGCCTCACCTCTCTCTTTTATTTTATAGTAAATTATACAATGTCATATCAAAAAAACACTCAAAACCAGCCACATCTAAAACCAAAAGCTTTAGCTACAATTCCATAAAATTTCAAGACTGAAAATCAGCCACGTTTAAAACCTAGACTTTCTTGTTCACACAAGACATCTAAAATAAGGATCCATTAATCGTAAAATATGTGAGTGAACTTACCAACAAGACAACACTCAACCAAGCAACAACATTTAGATCTCAATATTCCCAAAGCGACCAGTACGAAATACAGTAAGCAACTGTTCACCTATAACCCCCTTTTTGTCAGGCAATTAGCAAGCTGGTATGATCCTGGTTAACAGTTGACTTGTTTTACGTCATTTTTCAACATCTCCTTTATTGCCCCAAGATTGATTCTCAATCTTCTACCACTTACCAGTTTGGTAGAATAAATAGCCTCAACCATACTCTTATTATCCACATAAATGACAACAGGAACTACGGCACTGGTGTCAGTTTTCACCAACATTGATCTAAGATAAAGTGCCTCCTCCAATCCTTCCAACAACGCTAAAGTCTCAGCTGCCAAGGTCGATCTAACTACCCTCTTTCTCTTATTTGCATGCCAGGTAAGAGGACTTGATCTATTCCCATCAGTAATGAAAATAACAATACCCAAAGAACTATTAAAACCATCAGGTAAATTAGCTGATGGTGTATCAGTAAAAACATACAAAGACCAAGGATTATCTATGCATGGGAACAGAATACAAGACTCACTCTCTTGTAGCCTTCTCAAAACCTTTCTAGCCTTAACTAAATCGTCCACGGTTGCAGGATTCACTCTAGTTGAAAGCCCTATCAGGTCTTGAACCCAAAACAATCCAATTGATGGCACCTACAATAGACCGATAACTTGTCTTCTCAAGTGCTGAAAGTTCCGAACCCCTTTGCGAAAGCCTTTCTTGATCTAATTGCTCCACCTCCACACTATCTACATAACTACTTTGATCAAGCCAAAAACCCTGTTTACTTTGCACTATTCTAAAACCGACATAAGAAAAATTACCTCCCTCCACCCTACTGGCAAGAAACCTTTCTCTCAATGGCTCCATAACTTCCTCCCTAAAAACTCTCGTACCTGAATGCAAAAAGTCATCTATGTGAGTAACCAAAATGCCCTCAAGTTTTCCCTTCCCAGACAATTTCTAGAATAAACTTGGCTCAATAACACACTGTTGACATCCTAATCTTTGCATCTCCTCCCTAACACTCAAATAAAATTGTCTGGAAGCATCTCCCAACCCATAGAGGCACTTTTATAGTTTCCACACCTCACCCTCCACTCTTACCTCACAAGGAGGATGAATGTATACATCCCTCTCAAGGTCCCTTCCCTGAAGAAAAGCGGATTTGATATCCGTAGTTCTTATTTCCCACCCCAAACTAGCTACCAATCTCTCCCACCCTAAACTAGCTACCAATGTCAAAAGCAATTTGATGGCACTTTTACCCACTGTTGGGGAATCGCTCTGAAAAGTACTTTCTTCCTCAAAACCCCTCGCCACCAAACGTGCTTTTATCCCAGAATCTTTCCTAGTCAGAACCCACCTGGTTGAAATACACTTCTGACCCCAAAAAGGTACCTCCTTATAAGTCCCAAAGTCACATAGTCTTTTCATCTCCGCTTGTTTTACTTCCTGACACTCCGACGTGTTCTTTTCGGCTTTCGTAAGAGTTGTAGCATATATTTTCCAACAATTATTCTCCTGCACTCAAAGTCTAATTTTAGGAACTGAACGATTCTTACTTTCATTTTCTGCTCCAACTGGCACCTCTGAATGCACCTCACAGCTTTCAACCCTATTACCAGTAGTATCGGCTTCCCTCAAATCCGACTGAGCAAACGATGTCAAGTCTCACTCCACATCACCATCACCATCTAACCCCGCAGCTTTATTACTTATGTTCCCAGCACCATCAGATTTAAGTTTCCCCCTGAACTCCAACTCCTGCTTAATAAGTCTATTTGGTGATACTCTAACAATTGCACCCCCATGCCTTACAAAGATCAACCTACCATCCTGACAAATCACATTCCCAGGCCCAAGCCATCGATCATGACCCTCCCGTTTATAAAACACACAATCACCAGGCTGGAAAATCTTCTCTGCCACCCTTACCTTATTCCTCAGAGCCTTCTTCACTCTCTCCTGGCTTTTGTCTGTATGAAGGTCTGCCTAGATGAAGGTAGAGCACTGAGATGCCTAGCAAAAACCTCACCGGTGGTCTTGCCCTCCAATGCAGGAACCTTATCAGTCATGATGTTTGGAAGGTTAAGGTTTTCCTCAAAAACCAACTGGTGGCTGTTAAAGCCATTCCACATCTGGAGGGAATTTCTTGCCATAATCGACCGCTTCAACAACACTTCCATAGGAGTTCGATGATATTGAACTTTTAATTTAACAAACATCATGTCAGTGACTGCATGTATTCGCTCACACAACCCATTCTGAAACGGACTTTCAGCAGCTGGTATGTTAATCCTTACATCTAAAACTGAAGCTACATCCCTCATCTCATCTGAACTGAATTCCCCACCATTATCATGCAAAACCCCCTCCATAACCACAAAAGTTCCCACCCAAAGTTTCATTATCTGATGAATCACATTAGTGGTTTTCTTCCTATCTATGAAAGCCGACTGTGTGTACCTAGACCACATATCTATAAGATAAAGAATCCATTTTCCCCCCTGCCAATGTTTCAAATTCATAGCAACAACCTGATTAAATTTTTTTTGCCATGGGCAAACCAACCACTGGTCTAGGTGGAGTTCTCTTAAATTGCTTACACAAAACACAGTTATTCTCAATTCTCTCCCAATCACGGGCATACTGTTCCCGCCAAATCCCAGCATCACTCAACAAACGGATTCTGACGTAGGAAAAATCTAGTTTTGGGTGAGATGGCCATGTCGTCGTGATGGAAGGTTCCTTCCGGCAGCTTCCTACTCTATAATATTTCTGTGAGTGATGTTACAAGAGAATAACCGTCAGGTATCACGGGGTTCTAACCCCCAGAACGGCTATCCGAAGATATCGTGTATAATTAGGGACGTATCGTGAGGAGCGGTTACATATCCTGTCCCCCTATGGTGCCCTCGTTCGTCATCTGATGAGTGATTCCTTTGTTCGCAGCGTTTTCCTGCTTCTCAACATTGGCATCATTACCAAGAGGAATACAATAATGTCCACAAGAAGTAATATTCAAAACTATTGGTTTGCCTAAAATCTCCACAGAGTCATTTTCGATATCCATCTTTACCTTGGCAGTTTCCATAGCCTGCCTTGATAAAGGAATGTCAGAATCAACTATGTCAGTTTTAATTGTGACCTTATTCCCAACTAAGGAAGCCGGTAGACTACACTCCCCAAGAGACTTCAACTGAGTACCCCCTCCAAATTTGACCACCCTATTACTATCTGTGGTCTCGACTAACAACCTATCCTCCTCACTCAATGTACTCAAATAACCCTGAAGCCATGTTTTCCCACAAACGGTACTTGAACATGCACTGTCTAAAATTAAGGCAACACTCCTACATGTACTATAGTTGGGCGCCAGTATGACGTCACATCCCAGCGCCATCTTGTCATTCTTTGTAGAGTTAGCGAGGTGCTACAGATACAGGACGTTTGGGAGGGATCCATTCATCCTTTGTAAAAGGAGGGTGGGTCCATCAGGACGACATGGCTACCTCACCCAAAAATAGATTTTGGGCTCAGGCCATGTCGTCCTGATGGAAGTTTACCAGAGCATTAATGTATCTGTGGATTTCCAATAGTGCCAATAACCGCGGGATAAATTTTCCTTGGTCATCTAGACCTAGAGACACATGGTGTTACCGTCATACACCTTTCAACTGATCATGGACTATGTCAGTGCTTCCTGCACCCTACAGGGAAGAGTCATGGGAGACTCTAGGAAAAACCCAAGGATTGTAAGTTCAATGAACAATCTAGCAAACCAGTTTGTATATTAGTCTCATCATATACATGTAAAACATAGTTTGTATTCTGAAAGGAAGAAATTATGTATTGATTACTGACACCTCCCCTGGTCCACTTGGTGTGTTGTAAGCAAGGTAGACAGATTTTCATTCGTGTAGGAAATTTGTAGTCAGTAAATCAATCAGATATAAAATCAGTCATTACCAGGGACTGATACTTGATACCATAACACATAATTATCAGATTGTTCACTTAGAACAGATATAGAGTATGTTCAGAATATTTTCAAAATAATAGGATAATAAGTGCTCTGACACATTTATTTATATAGCATGCATAGAATTTGTAGGGCAAAATGAGACGCAAAATTCAAAGAAGTGTTTATTGCTAAATAATAGATAGCAAAAATACTGTTCACTTTATAATACAATATAAAATCAAAGAAATTTTTTGGAAATATTGTGTAAAGCATAATAAAATAGTAATAACAGAAAAAGCTGTTTCATCTGGAAAGGAAACATGAAGCCACTGTAAAGGAAATATCGTAGTATTTCATTATTTCACATTTCTGTCGTTACAGTTCATCAACACTTGCGTACTTATACGCATGGCACATGTGTATGTCTTTTATGCTTCTTTCACCTTATACTTAGAACAGTTCATAGTGTCACTACTTAGACACTTCACTAAACATGTCACTCCGTAGGAGGAAACCATGTACACCCTTCACTAAAGTCCCAATTAATGCACTGTTCTTCGCAGAAATCAAGCGGCAGGTTTTAGTACACTACCTGCTGCCACCACAAAATGCTTAATCTCTTGCACTTGTTTCGCGTAGTGCTTGAAGAAAACCCTGGATGACTTCCATCCAGTATCGGAGCGAAGACTTTCAAAACTCATGTTCTGAAAGAATTTCAGAGACGAAGCAACTTTTCTCGGATCATGACCTGCGGGTGTGCTGTCTGGATCCGCTCTGCGAATGAAATAGGTGATCTTTGCCCTTAATTGTTTCAAGGTCAATGTTGAACCTGAGGTTTCTCCTCTGAAAGGCTGTCCTCCCCCAAAGTCTGAAGTTCTACAAAAATAGACCTTTAGGCATTCTACTGGGCATAGAGATGCATCTTCTTTCAGATGGCAGATTCTCCAGGGACCCCACCTTTTGGTGGGCAGCTCATTCTTAGCGAGAAACGCTGGGTCAGGAAAAAGGTTCAGTTCTCCGCAGTCTGTGAACTGAATGTGGCCATCATCCCTCGAAAGGGCCACTATTTCACTAACTCTGGCTCCTGAGGCTAGTGCAAATAGGATTATCAACTTTTGAGTCAAATCCTTTAGAGAGCAATCTTCATTGTTCAAGGTAGAGGCTAGATGAAGAACCTTATCCAAGGACCAAGAAATGGGCCTCGGAGGTGCTGCGGGCCGATGTCGAGCGCAGGCCTTAGGGATCTTGTTGAAGATTTCATTCGAGAAGTCCACCTGGAAAGCATATAGTAGGGGTCTGGTCAAGGCAGATTTACACGTGGAGATCGTGTTGGCTGCTAAACCTTGTTCATGGAGATGAATAAAGAAAGATAAACAGAAATCTGTTGAGATCTCTTTTGGTTTCTTTTCCTTGACGAAGGCAACCCATTTCTTCCAGGAAGACTCGTATTGTCTTCTAGTAGATTTCGATTTGTATTCTTCTAAAAAGTTGATACTTGCCTTTGAAATCCCAAACCTTTTCTTGACTGCTAAGGTGAGAAAATCATGAGATGAAGGTTCCGGGTTTTCTGTGATGAAGCGGAGACAGTCGACTTCTGCACTTGTTGAGTCAGAACTGGATCCGGCAATGGAATCAGCTTCAGTCGTAGTTCCGTTATCAGTGGGAACCATATGCTGTTGGGCCACTTGTGAGCCACTATTGCTGCTGTTCCCTGAAATGATCTCAGTTTGTTGAGGACCTTCAGCAGGAGGTTGGTTGGAGGGAACAGGTAAATCCTGGACCATCTGTTCCAATCTATGGACATGGCATCCACTGCTTCCGCTAGAGGATCCTCGTACGGGGCTATGGATCTGGGTAGCTTCTTGTCGCTCGTCGCGAAGAGGTCTATCTGCAGTCCTGGGACTTTGCGTAAGATGAAGGAGAATGATCTTGCGTCTAGGGACCATTCTGACTCTATTGGGGTGAGCCTGGATAGAGCATCCGCCGTCACATTGCTGAACCCTTGGAGGTGAACTGCTGATAAGTGCCATCTTTTCTTTTCCGCCAGGCGGAAGATGGCCAACATCACTTGGTTGATTTGAGGCGATCTTGAACCTTGTCGATTTAGGCATCTCATTATCACTTCGCTGTCTAGGACCAGCCGGATGTGGATCGAGCAGCGAAGCTTCAGTTTCTTCAGCGATAGAAAAACTGCCATGGCTTCCAGAATGTTGATGCGGAAGGTCTTGAAGAGGGAGAACCAGGTTCCTTGGACTTTCCATTGGTGAGAGTGGCCTCCCCCTCCTTCCTTCGAGGCATCCATGTGAATGGTGACTGAAGGTGGAGGTGGTTGTAGGGGTACCTTCTTCTTTAGGTACTTGGCCTCTGACCCTGGCTTGAGAAGTGATCGCAGACGAGTTGGTATCGGTCTTGTTAGATCTCTTCGAGCGTTTGATGCGTATTTTCTCCAGACTCCTGATGCATCTTTTAATTGTGCTCTCAACACTGGGTCTGTCATCGAGGCAAACTGGAGAGACCCCAACTCTCTCTCTTGTTGCCTTCTTGTTATCCTGACGGATTGAAGGAGTCTCTTCACAGATCCCGCTATCTCTCTCCTTTTCTTTAATGGAATGGAGAGGCAGTGTGACTGTAAGTTCCAGTAGACACCCAGCCATTGGAACTTTTGAGCTGGAGATAGTCGAGACCTTTCCAAGTTGATCTTGAATCCTAGATGTTCCAGGAACTGGATCACTTCCTTGGAGGCTTGTGTGCATTCTTCTTCGGATGCTGCCCATACCAGCCAGTCGTCCAGGTAGGCAATCACCTCAACTCCCTTTAGGCGTAGTTGACGAATGACTGCGTTCGCAAGCTTTGTGAATACCCTTGGGGCTATGTTTAGTCCGAAGGGCATGGCTCTGAAGACATATTGTCTCTTTTGTAGATTGAATCCTAAGTAGGAGGAAACTTGTCGATTGATCGGAACATGCCAATATGCGTCCGCCATGTCTATGGAGACTGCGTATGCCTGTTTGGGCAGTAGGGTCCTTATGTGTTGAAGAGTCAGCATTCTGAACTTGTTGAGTGGTCATAAGTCCAGAATGACTCTGAGCTTTTCCGAATCCTTCTTCGGAACACAAAACAGCCTTCATTGGAATTTGATGGACTTTGCCCTCCTTACAACTCTCTTCTCTAAGAGTTCTTGGACATATTCTTCCAGAATGGGGGTTGAGTGTTGGAAGAACTGAGGGGAAAATTGGTGGAGTTGCATCTCAACTCCACCCCAGTCCATTCTTGATTAAGCTGTGGGCCCAGGGATCGAAGGTCCAGCGATCCCGGAAGAGGAGAAATCTCCCTCCTACTGGAAGCATCTCACTTGGAGTGCTGGTTGGAGGACTTGCCTCCTTGGCCACGTCCACCTTTGTTGCCCCTGCCTCTAGAGGGGCGTCTAGAGGAACCTCGAAAGGAACCTAGAGACTTTGGCCGAAAGGTTGTAGATTGCCTTTCAAAGGCTGGGGTAAAGACAGGCGACTGAGTCGCCACTTGTTGGGGCACCAGCTGGTATGTGGTAGGTGGTTGTGCCACCGTCTGGGGCACCGTGGCCACGGGAAGCTGTTGTTGTTGTCGTGGAGGGCGAGAGGGCACTCTAGGTCATTTAGTTTTCTGTTTGGGTTGGGGACCCTCCTCACTGGAAGACTTCCTCTTGGATGACAAGCCCCACTTGTGGAGGAGATTCCCATTCTCCGTAGCGGCTTTGTCAACAACCTCTTTGACCACTTCGCTTGGGAAGAGGTCTTTTCCCCAGATGTTGGAAGCTATCAGCTTCCTGGGTTCGTGCCTCCCCGCAGCCGAGGCGAACACGAACTCTCTGCAAGCCCGTCTGGCTTTAATGAAGTTGTACAGGTCCTTGGTGACCGTTGCCAAATGAGCTTTGGCAAAGACCATGTACATGTCTGGGGTGTCTGGGACGCTTGCCATAGTCTCTAATCCAGTCTGTAAGGACATAGAGGCGGCAAGTCTCTCCTTCGTCTCCTGCTCCCTGCGCAGGTGGAAGTCCGACAACTTCGGGAGGTCTTCTCCGAACTGACGTCCGGCAATGTCAGCCTCCAGCTTCCCAACCGAGAAGGTGTTATAAACG
The DNA here is from genome assembly GCF_036898095.1 of Palaemon carinicauda. Classification (NCBI taxonomy): domain Eukaryota; kingdom Metazoa; phylum Arthropoda; class Malacostraca; order Decapoda; family Palaemonidae; genus Palaemon; species Palaemon carinicauda. Next base: position 19,640,364 of record NC_090767.1, read on the forward strand.
TCCTTCCAGTCAGCATCGTCAGATGGTAGGGGGAGGGAAAAGGGTCTACACTCTTCAAGTGTAGGACAAGGTTTCCCTGCCTCAACTGCCTTTAAGGCTGCCTTGAACCCTTTCTTCATAAAGGGGAAGGCACGGGAAGAAGCAGCAATGAAGGATGGGTGCTTCGTGCTGAGAGCCGGTACCTTGGAACTAGAGAAGGCCCTCTCCTTCAAGGTCTTAGTGAACAAGGCCTGGGTCTTGGGGAGGTCCTGATGATGACCTCTTTCAGCTCCGTCTCCTCTTTTGAGGGAGGTTCCGTCCTTAAGCGAACGTAACAATCCGGGTAGGCCCCTTTACTGGGCCAGAACTCAACATCCTCTACTGCGACTGTGCCCAGTTTGTCGGAGAGGAAGATCTTCCTTCCTAACATAGGCATGTGTCCAGCATACCTCCAAGGATTGATGTCTGAAAAAGAGGGAAGTTCCTTCACGTTTAGCTTCTTGGGGGCTAAACGAGTAGATACGAGTTGATGCATCTCTGAACGAAGTGCAGCTTCCTTCTCGGATGACTGCTACTTCATGTCCTGAAACATGGACAGAAGGGAAGTTAGCGTATGGCTAATCGTATCCAATTGGGGGGGCGGAAGAGTTCGACGGGACAGGCTCAGTCACCGCAGCCAATGAAACCGAAATAGTTTTGGTTTTTTCGTCGTCGCCTTCAGGAGGTAAGACAGCCTCCTGATCCTGCTCTTCTGCTAGAAGACTGCGTTCCGTATCTTCGGCAACCACCGACAAGTTGTCTTCCAGCTGGATGTCTTTCAAGGCATCTGAAACATCAGATTCTATCGGAATCTGGACGAGGGGGATCTCAGGGTGAGTTTGAGGGATAACTACATCCAAAGATGCCCTAGGGAACAGACAACCTCTCATCCCTTCATTAGGAAGGTATGGGCCAGTGGTGTTCTTCTGGAAACCTCTGAAACATTTCCCAGCGTCTCTCTTGCTGCCTCCCTTGACTCAGTAGAAGGACTGAAGAACACTCGATAGGTTAGGGGAATCTCTGCCGGGAGCCGACAAAGAACCCGAGCCAATCCCACAATCTACCCGTAGGGTCGATTGTAGAATGATGGCCAAGATGTGTGAAGGCTAGGCCAACACCAAAGGACAGCAGGGGAGGGGTAAGGGTCCTGTAGGTGAGGTAGCACCCGGTAGGTCCTACCTAACCTAAAAGATTCTGATCCAGAGTAAAGACAACCTTAGTGGCCAGGGAATTCAATTCCCTA
>NC_090767.1:19642124-19724624 GCF_036898095.1 Palaemon carinicauda
GATTAAGTTCCCAAATGGAGTTTATTATGTTTTATTATAAACTAAATGATAAACTTATAGATCTTAACGTGACTTTAATAATTAATTTCTTTGCTTAGATGTTTCTTGAAGTGTCTGCAACCTCACCATCATCCATGTGAGGTAAGGATATGGTGTGTGGTGGAACCTGTTGGTTTACCTGCTGACTCATCAGCAGCCATTGCCTGGTCTTTCCCTGGGCCAATTGATCATATCCCTAACCTCAGAGCCCCAACACATACCCACCCTGCCCATAACCACACACTACCCAATCCTACATTACCTCCACCCACTTTAACCCCACCCAAGCCCCAAGACCTGTGCCACCCTACCCCAGCCCAACCCCTTCCCACCCTAGCCTAACCCCAACCCTCCCCCATTCCCCTGGCCTAACCCCAACCCTCCCCCAGTCCAACCCTACCCTACCCCCCAACCCATTCCCACTCTACCCTAAACCCCAACCCTCGCCCTCATCCTCCCGCAGCCCAACCCTTCCCACCCTACCCTAACACCCCCCACCCATTCCCACCTACCCTACCCCCCACCCATATCCACCCTACCCTCCACCCAGTCCCACCCTACCCTAACCCCCAACCTATTCCCACCCTACCCTAATCCCCCAGCCCATTCCCCACCCTAAGCCCCACCCCAGCCCCCAAAGCCCCAATCCCTTCCTCCCCTTTCCCTTCCCCTTGTTACCCCCACCCTCCCCTCCCCCTCTACTGAGTGCCAACTGGTTGGCTCCTCCTATTTATACCCTCCACCCATTTCGAATCAACCAATCACAGACCTCCATTTCAATTCAGCCAATCACAGCTCGTCTTTATCGAAACTTGTTGCCAATGTATAATAATCTTAGACACAGAACGAGGGATGAGGTTGCCACACCTACATGTCTCATCTGGCCTTGGCTGCGACCAACTACAGTTTACTAACTGCCAGATACATAATTATTTTCTCAGGTCAAGAGATTTACATTTTGTTCAAATATTAGAGAAAATTTACATAAAAACAATGGCGTAGGTCTAGTTTTACGAATGAAATTCTTAATTACAAAATTCGCGAAATAAATCTTTTTCGTGTTCGAATGTCTTATTACATAACTTCGACTTCGCATAAGTAGTTATCAATTTGAGCTTTTCAGGCTTATTATAAGCACTCATAGGCCTACACTAAAAGCCTAAATTCCTTATTTAAAGTTTTGATTTATAGCATTTTATTCATATAACGTCCATTAGATACATTGCAAACGAAGTCGACATCAAGACAAATCGAACATTTCTTAAACGAGAAATCTTGTGACAGTTGTTCGTATTTGATTCTCTCTCTCTCTCTCTCTCTCTCTCTCTCTCTCTCTCTCTCTCTCTCTCTCTCTCTCTCTCTCTTATCCGTTTCCTATACACCTATAGGCAAAGAATCAACTGATAGTTGCATTTAAGAACAAAGGAATAGCAGACAAAGATTTATCAAATGTGTATGTGTGTCTGTAAGAGAGAGAGAGAGAGAGAGAGAGAGAGAGAGAGAGAGAGAGAGAGAGAATTATATTCAATATATTCCCAATAATGCTAAAGAATAGTTTTCTTGTTAGTCTCACTTGTTGCCAAATGTAAATGGAAAGGCTAATGCAGTATCAGTGTTATTAAGGGAAATAAAAGTGTTGGGAGGAGATTTGGCAACGTTGCTCATCGCTCACTCGGAACATTCGGTTTTTGAAATATGAATGTCTATTTTGTTCACAATGTGTGATTTATTGTTATTTTTATTATATATACCATTTATATAATGTTTATATTTATCATAAAATACAAATTTTCAAATACATTCAAAATTATAGACCTATTAAAGTCTAGAAAATCTGAAACTTTAAGAATATTGAAGTTACTGTATTCACCTTGAACAAACACACGCACACACACTCACATTTACGATAGCAGGGTTGCTACACACTTGTCCTTCCCGTATCCTACCAAGTCCCTCCCCTATCCTACACAGTATCCTACACTTTCCTTTCTCCTCCTCTTTCCTACCCTGACCCTCAGGCAATAATGCATTAGAGGTTCTTTCACCTCTATTTTGAGGTGTCATCCTTCTAGCAATAGATGCTCTCTGACCTCTATTTTGAAGGTGTCATCCTTCTAGCAATAGATGCTCTCTGACCTCTATTTTGAGGTGTCATCCTTCTAGCAATAGATGCTCTCTGACCTCTATTTTGAGGGTGTCATCCTTCTAGCAATAGATGCCTCTCTGACCTCTATTTTGAGGTGTCATCCTTCTAGCATTAGATGCTCTCTGACCTCTATTTTGAGGTGTCATCCTTCTAGTATTAGATGCTCTCTGACCTCTATTTTTAAGGTGTCATCCTTCTAGCAATAGATGCTCTCTGACCTCTATTTTGAGGGTGCCATCCTTCTAGTATTAGATGCTCTCCGACCTCTCATTTAGAGGTGTCATCCTTCTAGTACAAGATGCTCTTTGACCTCTATTTAGAGGTGCCATCCTTCTAGTATTAGATGTTCTTTGACCTCTATTTTGAGGTGCCATCCTTCTAGCATTAGATGCTCTTTGACCTCCAGGATGTCCTCAGAACCAAATCTCTCCTCTTCCTCTGAGAGCTCTTCATTACTGCTCCGCTCCTTTGAGAGATTTCTATTTCTTCTCTCAGCCTTTGAGAGCTCTCTTTTCCTCCTCTCTCTCTTTAAGAGTTTTTTATTAATCTTCTCTTTCTTTGATACCTCTCTGTTATTCATCTCTTCCTTAGTGACTTCACCATTACTGGTCTCTTCCTTTGAGAGCTTTCTTTTTCTCCTCTTTTTCCTTGATAGCTTTTTATCACTTCTCTCTGTCTTTGAATCGTCTTCAGACCGAATGTTCTTCAAGAGTAGGAACTTTTTCTTCTCCTCCTTCTCCTCCTTCTCTTCTTCTGCATCCTCCTCTTCTCCTATTTGAGGAAGACCCGGCTCTTTTTCTTGTTCTTCCACTGGAAGATCAATTTCATCTTCCAGTTCATCCTGGACCTCTTCTCCAGCAGGAAGATCCGATTTCATCCTCCAGTTCATCCTGGAAAGTTTCTTCAGCTGGGAAGAAAATTCACCATCTTCCAGCTCTTCTTGGAACATTCTTTCAGCTGGAAGAAATTCCACCATCTTCCAGCTCTTCTTGGAACACTCCTTCAGCTGGAAGATCGATTTCCTCTTCCACTTCATCCTGGAGTACTCCAGCAAGAAGATCGATTTCATCTTCCAGCTCTTCCTGGAACCTCATTCAGCTGAAAGAAATTCACCATCTTCCAGCTCTTCCTGGAACCCTCCTTCAGCTGAAAGAAATTCACCATCTTCCAGCTCTTCCTGGAACCCTCCTTCAGCTGGAAGAAATTCACCATCTTCCAGCTCTTCTTGGAACATACTTTCAGCTGGAAGATCGATTTCCTCTTCCAGTTCATCCTGGAGTACTCTAACCAGGAAGATCAATTTCATTTTCCAGTGCATCTTGGAACACTGCTTCAGCAAGAAGATCGATTTCATCTTCCAGCTCTTCCTGGAACACTCCTTCAGCTGGAAGAAAATTCACCTTCTTCCTGGGTAGTTTCTCCGATTTCCTTGAGAAGATTCTGCAAAAGCTCTTCCTTTCTCACAGTCTCACCTAACCAGGTTCGATAAACCGATGTACCCATTGCCATCCTCCGTTAAGGAGAATTCTTACCGCTTTCTTCATTGCCTCCATTCCGAAATTCATGCAAAATGCTTTGAAAATTGAGAAGCCATATCTATGATTACCAAAACCTTTCCTGAATTTAGCATTATTTTTGAAAAAAGCGAGTTGAGGAGAGAGAGAGAGAGAGAGAGAGAGAGAGAGAGAGAGATGAGAGAGAGAGAGGAGAGAGAGAGAGAGAGAGAGAGAGAGAGAGAGAGAGAGAGTCTATTAGTCCCCAAGAAATTCTTCTTTTGGCTTCAAGTGGAGTCCAAATGTCTTCAGGTATGAAGGGGGGAGAGAGAGAGAGAGAGAGAGAGAGAGAGAGAAGAGAGAGAGAGATGAGAGAGAGAGAGAAGGGAGAGAGAGAGAGAGAGAGAGAGAGAGAGAGAATATCCCACAAGAAAAAGAAATACAGAAAGGAATTAAAAAAACAATAACAAAAGGAAAAATTTATTCATAGTTTTCTTTCTGTGCGAATCGTAACATTATTATCAGCTAAGACGCTTCTGAGGCAAATCTCACCTCTGAAGACCGTTCTGGAAGCGTTCTTGTTTCATCTTCGTTCATTCCCAGAATGTAATGTTCGCCTTCCCTATCAATTTCCTTTGAGAATGTGTTAACAATTATGGGAATAATCGAAAGATTAAGGAATTCCAACTCTCTCTCTCTCTCTCTCTCTCTCTCCTCTCTCTCTCTCTCTCTCTCTCTCTCTCTCTCTCTCTCTCTCTCTCTTGCGTAGGAATCTTCAAAGTGTCTCCGAAGGAAAACGGGAGAAATCTTACGCTGAAGATGAATTTTTGTTCTTTTCCGAGGATTTCATTCCTTAATTCTTCGTTTGATTTCACTCCAATTATGGAAAATTCTATCATATTTTTAATGGCCGGTTGTAATAGAGAGAGAGAGAGAGAGAGAGAGAGAGAGAGAGAGGAGAGAGAAGAGAGAGAGAGAGAGAGAGAGAGAGAGAGATGAGAGAGAGAGAGAGCATTCTCGTCATATTTCATTTCCGTTTATTCCCGGACAGTTTAGTTCATCTTCCTTGCAAATCTCTTTAGAATTCGTCTTCTTCTACTTCTTTCTATTCCTAAATATTAGAAATATGTTCTCAATCGTCCTACGATCTATTCTGAAAATGTTAAATTATTATGAAAAGAGAAATATAAACATATAAACATAATAGGCAAATCGGTAGAGTTACTTCAATGTCGGAGGAAAATTTGGTGAGTTTTTATGTTGGCGAAATAAATCGCTAAATCAGATAACTTCTAAGTTTTGTTCATAGTTATGCAGTTTACGTAATATATATATATATATATATATATATATATATATATATATATATATATATATATATATATATATATATATATATATATATATATATATATATATATATATATATATATATATATATATATTTAACTAGAGTTTAAAATTATGCTAGTTTGACGTCTTCCAAAACATCGTACGTCTGGCAGCAACGTCTGCTTGCCCAAGTCCCGAGTTCCTACAATTGAGTTCATATTATGCAATGAAATTTCATTATTATTATTATTATTATTATTATTATTATTATTATTATTATTATTATTATTATTATAAATGAAAAGGTCACCTCTCTATGTTTTTCATCTGAGTTGAGCGATATTCTTATATTATTTCGCCCAATAGATAGAATAATTTTCTTCAGAATTGAGCGATAGTTTCATATAGCTTCGCCCTTTGGAATGAGTTAGAGCCATATCAGCTGTTGAGTGCTTTGCTGGGATCTATGACTGAACATTTATGGTTTTGAGCGAAACATTGTGAGAAACAAAGTACTGTTCAGTCGGCATTTCCCACTGGAATAAAAAAATTTCATTTATTTTCGTCTCTTTCAGAGATGGGAGCAAATGCTCGCGAAGGTACAGTACACCCACCGAGGAAGATTTCTAGCAATAATTAACCAAATCTGCAGGAGACTTTAAGACAGAAGGCCCAGGTACAGACAACCTCCTTCTCCTAGTGGTGTCCGTAAGCAGCCCAGGCCATGAGGAAGCAGGTGACAGAAAGACGCTATGGGGAAAGATGGTGTTATTGCTCTTCCATTTTATGGAGTTATTATTATTATTGTTGTTGTTGCTGTTGTTAATCTTCTTTTGAATATGTGGCTACAATTCATAGCAACAGAAACCTGGTACTAATTTCAGTTAATTCTCTCTCTCTCTCTCTCTCTCTCTCTCTCTCTCTCTCTCTCTCTCTCTCTCTCTCTCTCTCTCTCTCTCTCTCGTATCTTATTCATTTCTTTATTTCCGTTCCTCACTGGGCTATTTTTTCCTGTTGGAGTCCTTGGGCTTATAGCATCCTGCATTTCCAATTAGGGTTGTAGCTTAGCTAATAATAATAAATATTGACGGAGTGGTGTAGCACTGGACTTAGGTATTGTAGGTCCATAATATTCCACTGAGTTGACTCAACTGTATATAAACATATCCTTATCATTTGGGGTTATAATAAAGGACAAAGGCCTCAGACATGTCCTTATTCATGTCTATGGTTTGGCCAATTTTCATCAACACGCTGGACAACTGTGGATTGGTGATGGTGGGAGACTTTTACCTGATCGCTCACAGGAAACCAACCTAGTATTGGTGTCCCAGACAAATTAGATTAAAATTTGTAGGGAGATTTTTATCTAAAAACTTAAATACGCAAAAAGAGTTTTCAATTTTAATCATTTATAATAAATCCAGATGAAAATTATTATTATAAAATTGGATTGATTTTAATCAAATGTAAAAATAAAAATTATAAAGGTTTTTTCCTTAAAAGATTTGGAAAACGAAGAAAAGTCTTTGTTTCATATTTTACCAGAAAAAATGAGAAAAATACCTTCAAACTTTGATTTTTTTTACAAATATTAAAGAAAATATATCCTTTTTTATATATTAATTCATCAATTTATTAAATTGTACAGTAAATTTCGATAAAAATATATTTTAAATATGAAAATTCTAAATTAAAAATGATAGTTATATATTAGCTATGGATTAAGCCTGAGTTTCTAGTTACCCTTTTAAAGCATATTTATCTTATATATAATTTTAATAGTTTATTTATATATTAAGACGAGAAACAAACTAATATATATTTATTATTTTAAACTGTGCTATTTTTTTGCTAAATATTTGCAAGATAATAAAGGTAATTTGCCATTGTTTACATAAGAAGTTGACAATTACCTTTTAAATATCTATTATTGCCCAAAAAACTTGGCGCCAAATTTAAACACTAACAAAATATCCTTATTATTCCAAATTATGAAAAATATACAGACTAATTTTCTTGATTAGAATTAAACTTTGATAAAATCTAAGGGAATTTTATTGAAAATTTCACTATATTTGATTCATATAATCTTTTTCATTTAGACCACGTGTTCTTGCTAAAATTCAGCTGATTTATTGCATTACCAACTTATATTTGCAATGTACCTTCAATATGTCATATTTATTCGATAAATAGAGAATTATTGGTATAAAAAACTATTTAAAATAAATTTTTATACTTTAATAATATAATATTTATTAAAAATAATATTTATTAAGCATAAATTTTGAGTTTATACAATAGTTATATAATAGAAAAGTTGATAGTTGCAAAATTAGTTGTTTTTACACTCAATAGGAGGCGATACCATCGCCTTGTCCGTGAACATTTTTTTAGGTGCTGAGCGTAAAATGTGTATAAAAACATGATCAATTATTATAAATATATCATAATATTAATGAAATTTAATAATTATATGGTTTAAGGGTTTTAGAATAAATTTATATATAATTCTATTGGATATTTTGTATTTAAGCTTGTTGACACTTAGATCATGGCGTCTACATTTAGGGGAAATATTCCAAAAAGAAAAAAAAAAATCTGGTGATTTTGGGGACAGGTTTTCTAAACCATTTTGATGATTTTAAAAAATATTTTATTGTTTATGGTTACTAGAATTTAATTCCTGAAAGTAATTACATTTTATAATATAACTATAAAGCACAGAAATATATATAATACTGAATTTAGATTAGGTTGATGAATGCTAGGGAGAAAATTGGCTCCTAATTTGGGGGAAATTAGATAGTAAAAAAAATCGGTTTGATGCTTTAAGTAAATTTTATTATTTATGGTTACAAAAAAACGTAATTCCTAAAATTAATTACATTTTATGATATGATAATAAGACACCTAAATATATATAACACTGAATTAAGATTGTGTTGATGAATGCTAGGGAGAAAATTAGCCCCTATTTTAGGGGAAGTTTCGTTTGTTTAGGTATATTTATCTTCATATTAACAATACGGCAGCCGGACTCTCAACATGGCAGAAGGAGTGATACATCCAACTCATCGTTCACAAGTTTTATTTATTTTTGTGCCTTTTAAAGTGACTTTTCTGTAAGTATTAGTGTCAGAGGTTAATCTATATAACTTTATTACTATGTTGATATATAATTAAGAGTGGCACTCTCAGAATTTATATGGAAAATATAGATTTAGAGTTTGTGAACCGGCTTCTAGTGACAGTACCGTGTTTCATGCTATAGCCTACATACAAATAACTCATTTATAATTCAAGGTTATTTTCGTATTCATACTGTATAAAGGTCAATTAGGAAGGTCATGTTAAGGTCCATATAAAAAACTGTTACTTGAGTTATAGATTGTGTTATTTACTTAACCCCAATTTTAGATTTTCACATATTTTTGTAGTGGCAGAGACTGGCCTTCATGATTCTATCATATGATTCAAATTCCATGATCCAGGCCATTGCTGGAAATTCATGGAATTATGTATGTAGTTTTGGCTTATAAACAGTTAATATATCAATTTTATTGTAACTACCAAATGTGTGTTAATGGCAGATCATTTCTTCCCTGACCTAACCTAACCTACCCCAGTAATGGAGGGTCTTATCTTAGGCAAAGACCTTTGTTATATATTTGCTGAAGACTTTTATCTTGCCTGATGTTGAATGATTTATGAGTTATTAAAAACTCTTAGTTTAATTAACTTATTTCCACCCTCAATTATATGGAATTTTTGAAGTTTTATAGTTCAGCATTTTGCAAAAGCTTGAGATTTTGGCATTACTCTCTGCAAGCACTTCTTGCGCCATCTACTGCCTTCGTAGATTTGAACAGAAAGTTTGCTTGGTACAAGCACTGTATTTGTTTTGAGAAGTTTGTTTGTATGTGCGTTGTTCATTCAGTATTTTGGGTGTATATTTAAGCAGGAAAACTATATGTTTATTTACTAAGGCACTTCCCCTATTTTGGGGGTTAGCTGACATCTAACAAATGAAAAAAAAATGGGAAGTTTCCTCTCTACGCTCCTCCCAGCCTGACGAGGGACTCAACAAAGTTCGGCTGGTACTGCTAGCAAAACTAGACACAAAATACTTTTCTTGTAGTTTTCAATAACTATTGGTAAAAATCTGCCTGGCTGTGTTAAACATGATTAATATATATTTGTGCCAACCTATATAGAAAGGCAATGTTTTTTCATAGCGTGAACCCAGCTGTCAAACTATATAATGACGTGTCGTCTGTGACTGTCTAACGGCAAGGGAAGCTCACTAATCCATACACTTAGTTTTCAGGGGCACGGCCTATTTTTATCATTTCTTGTAGATAATGGTTAGTATATCTCTTATAATGTCATTATTGTTCTTAAAACTCTTTACAGAATTGTTCATTACTTTCCTTCCTTCCTCACTAGGCTTTTGTTCCCTATCGTGGCCCTTGGTCTTGTAGCATCCTGCGTTTCCAACTAGGCTAGGGTTGTAGCTTAGCAATTAATGATAGTAAAAGAAATTAAAGAAGACAAAAGTTTGTACATATGACTGTATTGTATATTTAACCTGCTAATATTAACTTGTTTTGGTTTAAAGGCTCCAAATTTGTCTGTATTTACTACCAACTTAATGGCATCCTGACTCCTATGGACATAAATAACCTTACAGGAAGTGGGGCCAATTTTACAATATTTTGTGACGTAAGGAGTCTCCTACAAAATTTCAAAGGTTTTAATTCTAGTAACCCTTGAGTTTTTAAGATTTTAGAGTGCTCATTATTATTGGGCTGAGAGGTATAACAATTCAATTATGCTGGGTTCTAGCAGGTATACAAATTAAGTTTTGCAGGGGTACCGACAAACCTGCTCATAAATGAGGAGGCAGATACAGAGGTAAATGAAGCTGCAACCGAGTTGCTTTGTTGGCTACCTATTGGACACACTCGTCAGATGCACAAGGTTTTTTTATGACTGGCTGAAATTAGCCAATTTTCAAACTGGTACTCCTTCCATAGAGGCATTTTTTGACCTAATGCCCCACTGTTGTGTCCTTGAGAAATAGATGTGTTAGAGATTCGAGGTAGGGATAGCGGTTGGCAAAGATTCCTGGGCAGATTGGAGTATCTCAGAGTTCTCGTAATTCTACCTGCTGAGAAAAATTGTCATAGGACGTAAAACTACGCATCACTTAAGCCTGCTCGCACTTTGGTTAACCACCTGTTCCCAAACATTCTCCCGTGAGTGTATACTCACCTGGATGCGCGCACTATACGTTTAGTGTGCGTTCTTCGAACTTTGAATATAGTATTCTCCTTGTTGTGCACTCTTCCGTTCGCATTCGCTATTCACCGGGTGCACGTGGTGCTGATTTTGACTATTGCTCTCCGCTTAGCATGTGAACGCCCATCTATTTGCACTTCATGTGGCTTCTCAAGGCGAGAGAACACGCACCGAGAACATATTTTCCTTGAAAATACTATATTGTACATGTTGGTATGAGATACACCTACTTACATACTTACTCCCTGTGTTCTATCTCACAAAGGGGAGTTAGCACACTACCAGTAGGGATAAGGACTGTTCCATTCTCTTCCTTTCTTGCACAATGACTCCAACTTTTGGGAGAGAGAAAACAATCTGGGACCATTCTCGTTGTGTGTACAGGTTACGAGATGTTAGCGGCACTAGTGCAAGGCATCCGTGTGCCCTTCAATTTTGTGTTTCATCTTTAGGGCAAGATTCTGATTGTGTTTGCTCCTTACAAGACAAGTTTCCCTTGCTTTTCTTGATCAGCGTTTTCTCTTTGCATCGGTTATCCGCTGCTATTGCAAGGCAATCCGCTGCTATTGCAAAAGTTACAGTCAGTTACCCAAGTTAGTTACTGCTATCAGGAACCTTATAAAAGGTTATCACGATGGGGAACCACATTACAATCGCTTACTGAGACGCGAAACCTGTCGGTTGAGAACCGCAAGATCTGGAACATGGATTAGAGCGTACACTCTTACCTCTAGCGTTCGTCACATTTGAATCGCCAGGGAACTCATTCACCTGATTCCATTACCAGTTTCTTTACAGAACTCCTACTACCGTAGAGGAGGTAGAAGGAAACAGAAACTCAGGATGGCAAATCTGTCGAAGAGTCTCGAGACTTGACAATATGTTTGTATGGCTTCATGGGAGGAGTAGTGTAGGATTTTAAGTATGGGGTATAAGAACGCCAAAAGTACTCCATCTCGTTGATCATGTCCGAGACTATTCACATCCCTTGATTTTAAACCATCCAGTATGGTCGGAGGAAATTTCTCCTACCTAAGGTTAATAAGTCCCGATTAAAGAACGGGGTTTGATATTAGCGTAGGAATAAATCTCAAATTTTAAAAGTAATTTGTAATTTTCATAATTATTCAACCCTGAGTTTTGAGGTCCATTTCCCTCTGCAACTGCAAGCTTTAAATGAAAGCCTTAAGCTTAAGATTAAAGCTTGAATCTCAAGCTTAATATGGGCCAGTAAATACCGACATCTCGTATATTGACAGCTGAAGTTCAGTCAAGCTGTAGACATATTCTTACTAAAGAACGTTACTTTGTAAAGTTAGGGAAAATACAAATGACTTGTGATATAATTCATTCTACATTTCAAGTTTAAAAGTATATTACATTTTATTAAATGAAACCAGACGGGTAAAAAGACATAGAAATATACCAAAGTGTTTTATGTATATAAGAACTTTGATTGTAATCTAACAGTTTTTTAGTGATAGAGTTAGGCAAATTGAACATTCGCAAATGTGAAATGTTTTTTTTAGAAGGATTATAATATTCTGTAAAAATAGCATTTTTTAAAATGAGGAAAAGTATATTATTAAGTATTAATTATTTATTAATAGTTATAGTTATCTGCATCCAGGAGTCTATAAAACCAGGCCAGAAGGGATTTTTATTCATTAATACTGTTGTGCGAGTTTTAATACAATATTTTAATGAGTTAGTGCATTGTAAGCTAAGACTCAATAGTCGTTAGACAATTAGGCTTAGTAATTTTAAAAAGCAATGTTTAAAGTTTAATAAATTTTTCCAATATGTCATTTTTATATTTACCTCCGCCACCAATCTTGGAAGGAGGTTATGTTTGTTTGTTTACAGCTTCCTGTCCACAATTTTAATCATAGAGTAATGAAACTGGCAGGGATTAACTGTTATGTAAATAGCTGGAAATGATTAAATTTTGAAAGGTCAAGGTCACAGTCGAGCTAAATGTCTAATTCACGTAATCTTTCATAAGTTTGGACATCTTTGTCAGAGAGACTTCAAACTTGGTTCACATTTGAAATCCATGCCAATTAATACATGTTAAGGTCAAAGGTCAAGGTCGAGAAATAAGTTGCCGCGGCGGAGGTCTGCACTCTACTGAGTGCCCTTCTAGTTTTAAAAAGCAACACTTAATAGTTTTATATAATTTTATATCTGTAGTTTTTATATTTGTTCTTATGATATCTTGATTTCTGTACATTAGCAAAACAGTCATGTAAACTGAAGTAAATTTGTTTGTGTATAAAATGTATTTGCCGATTCACTTACGGTTAATATTAGTGATTTTCTGGATTCTTTATATATATTTTTTAATCCAGGTTTAGGTGACACCAATATGACTTATTTTATATCAGTAATAAATCAAAATTGCAATTGATTAGATTTGATTTTCAATTTGCAGGTGACCTACGATGCAGGATGAGTCGAGGACAGAGCCATCGTAGGCAACCTGTAATAAGTCTCCGTTGGGAGTAGGGTCTATTCTTCTCCCCGAGCCTCAGCCTTGGGCTCCCCCCAGCGGGATAGCGCGCTCCCTGTCCAAACAGTTTCTACAGCCATATAAAGGTTTGTCTCTCGGTTAATAGGTATAGAAAATAACTCTCTGGATCATTTATATTATTTGATAATTTGTGATATTTCCTCAATCTTAGAGTACAGAAGTCCTAACTTAAAAACAAATAAGTTCCAAGAATCTGTTTTATATGTCAATTGTTAAATTTTATCGTAGAATGAGCTTAACCTAACTCGCATGCCTACAACGTTTAGCTTCAAAAGTCGAGAAATAGGTTTTTAATTTCAAATAAAAAATGTTTTGTTCATAGCTCCGTCTATCACCAGCATAACTCAAAGAGTTACATGTGAAATTTTATGAAAATTACGGGATATTTCAGAAATGGGTAGAAGTAGTTTGTACCTCTGCCATTGAAGTTGGGAGGAGGTTATGTTTTTATCCCTTTTTGTCCGTTTGTCTGTGAACAACTTTTACGTATTCATTTTTATATCGAGACGTTGAATTGATCTAATTTTGAAAGTCCTAGGTCAAAGGTCAAGGTCAGCTGAATTAACCCTAACCTCAACCCCAGGTTCACATATGGTTTTCACACAGATTTCAAATACGCCTACAGTCTAAATTGATTCTTGGAAAGGCAAGCTGGTTTTGAGAAATAAGCTACCGTGGCGGAGGTCTGCACCCTGAGTGCTTTTCTAGTGTTATCATAGAGTAGATTCATTCGCAGGCAATATATGAGAAAGGGGAAGGTTGGTCCTATGTAGACGTCAGCTTATTCCTAACCTCACTCTTATCTCTATCTGTGTCTGAGGTTCTTTCAATGATATATCAGCGTCATCATAATATTGTACGAGACAAAACGGAGTCTTTATCTGATCATTAAGATCTCACTCTGAAGGGGTCTTAAGTTTTCACTTAATGACAAGAGTCTCTCTCTCTCTCTCTCTCTCTCTCTCTCTCTCTCTCTCTCTCTCTCTCTCTCTCTCTCTCTCTCTCTCTCTCTCTCTCTCTCTCTAACTGTGAACACGAGCTTGACTTTCCTTGAGCAATTTTCTTGACGAAAGACCCCACACGGAGCAAGACCGGGCCCTGTGATTTTTCCTTTTTTCATTTGTTTCTTGAACTTCCAAAATTTCATCATTTCCAGCTTTTTACATAACAGTTAATCCCTGCAAGTTTCATTCCTTTACGATTGAAATTGTGGCCAGGAAGCTGTTCACAAACAGACACGCACACGCAGACAAACCCACAAACAGGAGCAAAAACATAACCTCCTTCCAACTTTGTTGGCGAAGGTAATTAATCTTGCATAGCACACTTCTATTCTGTTACAAAACTTGTCTTGCTGGTTATAACGTAACACCAGTCTTGTTTCTTGTCCTGGTATTGTATAAAATTACCAGCAAAGGTCCCGAGGAATTTATTTCATTTGGTCGATTGATTTTAAAGTACACAATACTCAATCAGAATATTTTTATACATGAAAAATGCAACATGTTTTAATTAACAACATCTTAATGACGATTAATAAAATACATTTATATTATGTCACAGTTCCCTTGCCCGAGGGTACTCTCGGGCACACTATCCTTTCTCATTTCTCTTCTTCTTAAGTTTTTAATACTTTATATAGGAAACATTAATTTTGATATTACTGTTCTTAAAACATTTTATTTTTCCTTGTTTCCTTTCCTCATTGGGGTATTGGCTTATAGCATCCTGCTTTTCCACCAGACGCATTGAAAAGAGTAACGGAGAGAGTGAAATGGCCCTCTGTGACTAATGTTTTGCAAGTTATTCAAAGATCTTGCATTGAATCTGCAATTTTTTTAGATTAGGAAATACTATGGCATCGTATTTAGTAAATCTTGTCCAGATAATAATAAGTTCTTCTTAAGGGAAACGTGACGATGATCACCTTATTCGTCCGACACGTAGGTTTCTACTGTCTAATGTCCATTGTGTTAGTGTGATTTTCTTACACTATTGACTTAGTGTACATATATATTATAGATTCCTTCATTATAATATACATTTAGAATAAATTTAACATTTTCTATATTACAATCCCAGGTTCATATATCCTTCTCGCCACATAAATATTGATTCTAATTTCATTGTAGAGAGAGAAGTATCGGGTGGAAATCTCCAGGGAAATTTGGATATGATTTTGTTTCCGTTTTGAGTCTCAAAAATGTGTTATTTAATAAAATCCATCTATCATTTGGTATAAAATACTCTTGCAGTTTATTATATAAGTTATTAATACTTAAAATATATTAAGATACATTTTATGATTAAAGAACTGACATAGGATTTTAGTGTTTTAGAAAAGCTATACTGTATAAATGTACATTAATAATTTGCAGAATATCACTGGTTTATTTAAAAACTATTTCATAGTTTCATTTTAACCAGAGTAATTTTATTTGTAATATACAAAATATATAAAGGTTTGAATCTGAAGAATTTTTCTCGTCGGCCATTTTGAGAGAGAAGAAGAATGAACTAATGTATGTAATAATCAAAACTATTTCTCTGGTTTTGTATGGGACAGAGAAGCTAAATTTAAGTGCCCTATTCATAGTAAACAGTAAAATGACCTGTACTACTTATTTAAGTACTATCGTACTTATTTGAATTATTACTTAACAAAGCAAGCTGTTCTTCCTCCTATCAGACCAATGATGAATATTTTAAATATTTTATTTATCTTTAATCAAAGGTTGAGACCATTTGATAACTTTTCTCTTTTATTGCAGAGAATCTTCCTTCAGTAATTGGTGCGATAGAGAGAATCTATAGCAAGAATTCAAGAAGGCTTTGCAAGTGCCTAAGTCAGTAAATGTGATGATGTGGTCTCACGAAGCCCTCGGTCAACTCAAAGAGTCTTACAAAGACCCCAATGGACTCCAGGAGTCTTACTAAGGTCTCAGCCTACTCCAAGATTCTTAAGAAAGCCATCAAAAGTTGAGTTGCAAAACAAATGGAAAATCATGACTCTCCTCACCACTGCCAAAACAATTTAATTTGTCACTCGGTAGATTATATAAAAAATGTCGGCACAAAAGGTATTGGGTTTTATCATAAGCTTGAATCCAATGTCATTTATTTATATAATCTTTTTAATACCTTAATCACATTTAGATGTTATACAAAAGTGGTGAGAAGGATACCAGATGGTTTCAGTGTAAGTCATGATAAAGTTTAATGCAATTTCTGTTCAGAATCAAGTGTGAAATCTCATATTAGATTAGGCTACGGCACCAGTCACCCGTTGAGATACTACCGCTAGTGAGTTATGGGGTCCTTTGACTAGCCAGACAGTATTACATTGAATCCTTCTTTCTCGTTACGGTGCACTTTCCACCAAATAGTCTGGCCTATTCTTTACATAATCTCCTCTGTCATACATCTGACAACACTGAGACTACCAAAAAATTCTTCTTTACCCAAGGGGTTAACTACTGTACTATAATTGTTCAGTGGCCACTTTCCTCTTGGTAAGGGTAGAAGAGACACTTTAGCTATGGTAAGCAGCTCTTCTAGGAGAAGGACACTGCAAAATCAAGCCATTGTTCTCTAGTCTTGGATAGTGCCATAGCCTGGGGTCTTCCTTTAGCTTGGGTCAGAGTTCTCTTGCTTGAGGGTACACTCAAGCACACTATTCTATCTAATTTCACTTCCACCTGTTTTGTAAGAGTTTTTATAGTTTATATAGGAGATATTTATTTTACTTTTTCCTTCTTTCCTTTCCTTACTGGGCTACTTTCCCTGTTGGGGCCCCGGGGCTTATAACATCCTGCTTTTCCAATTATGATTGTAGCTTAGCAAGTAATAATAATAATAGTAGTATTATCATCAGGGGAGAATTTGAAGTTGTTAATATTCTTTTTAAGTTTTCTACTAGTTGATAGGTTTAAGGTGGCGAGCTATTTAGTTCGCGCGTCACATATGTCTGTCAAATTACATAAAGCCTTTTTGTTCCGTAACTGAAATACAAACCACGCTATTTACATGGGGGTAATTACTTCGGCGTACCTGAACGACGAGCCATAAAAGTTTTAACGAGGGTTTCCTACCCCACCGCTAGTTAGCAGGGGTTAGGGAGGGGTAGCTAGCTACCCCCCCCCCCCCTCACACACACACACCGGTGAAAGGCTCACTTTACTTTTGGCTCGGAGAGGCGACAGACCTGTCTGCGCTCTCCTCGTTCTAGACTGCCATAATTTTGTTTGCTTTCTTTTTTCAGTGTGTGTGTGTGAAGTTGGCCTCTATTACTCATCATGCGTATGTGCCCTGGACTTTCTGGCCGCCCTTGTGGTACCTTTATGTCGGCCTTGGACACGGATCCTCACTCCTTATGCCCTCAGTGTAGGAGCCAACGGTGTGATAGGTCTAATGTATGTATTGAGTGTAGGGAGTGGTCTACCTCCCAGTGGGAGAGGTTTGCCCGGCGACGCAAGAAGGCTAAAAGGGATCTTTCTCCTTCGGAGGTTTCTCGGAAGAGAGAAAATCCCAAGACTACTACTTCCGTAGCCCTTTCCTCCTCCGAAGCTCCCACTCGAGCGGCCTCTCCCGAGAAGCCGGCGAGTGGTAGCGTAGACCTCAGTGCTGTTAACCGATCCCGGGGTGAGGGAGAGGTAGTTGCCTACCATAGCGAGGCAGCTGCCCCTCCTCCCTTGGAGGAGGGATATGTGTCTAATAATGATCTTTTGCAGCTTTGGGCTTCCTTGGGGCTACAGGGTTCGCCCTCCAAGGAAGCTCTGTTTGACATGATCAAACTGGGTGCGGCCGTCAAACAATCGCCAACTTCAGCGGAGATAGATCCTCTCTGTGGTTGACGTTGTGGTGAAGGCTTAGGTTCCCCCTCCGAACATCCTTCGAGGGAGGATCTAAGTCCCACGGTCTCTCCTGCCGGTGTTTCTCCCTCTCGGGGGAGTTCACTAACAGAGACTCCTCTTCGGAGGCCCATCGATGGTCAGCTTACTGATCCCACGGCCCCTCGTGGGCGTATAAGGCAGAAGGCTCGTCCTCCCCTTCGCCGTAGAGGCCTTCCTTCCCCTTACAAGGGGGTTAAGAGGCGCCTCTTCGGCTCGTCACCACATTCCTCTGCGGAGGAGACGACTCGCCGTTCTCCTGTCCTGCCAGCTACCAACCTAGACACCTCCAGGGATCGTTCGCGATCCCCTTCGGAGGATGGCCGTCCTTCGGGACATTGTGACCTGTCGCCCAGACCATCCAGTTCAGAGCTCCTGATGCGCTTGATGCGCCTCCTGATACTGCCATTGCGCAGTCTCCGGGCCCTTCGGGGCTGAAGGGTCTTGAGCGCAAAACTGGGCCTCTTGCCCTCAAGCGCCAGGCAACGCCTGAGCGCTCGCATGCTGATGTTCCTGCTGTTCCTGACTTAGCGCCTCGGCGCTCGCCCTCAGGCGTTCACGCCTCCGTTCCTGTTACGCGCCAGGGTCCCCCTGCGCGCCCACGCCCTTCGGCGCCCTCCAGCAGTTCCTGAAGTAGCGCGTCAGCGCTCACTTGCGCATACGCGCCCTCCGGTGCCCCAGTGGCCACCTGCGCCACCGCGCCCGTCAGCAGTTCCTGAGATAGCGCGCCAGCGCTCACCTGCGCATACGCGCCCAGTTCCTGACAAGGCGCTCCTGTACTCACCTGTGCATACGCGGCCACCTGCGCTCACACGCCCTCCAGTTCCTGCTTCATCGCGCGCGGTCCAAGAGGCACCTAAGCTGGCGCACAGGCGCCCACAGAGCCCACGCGCGGTTCCAGCTCCAGCGCCCATGCACTCACCAACGTGCCCTCGCGTTGCTACATCCCAGCGCGTCGCCCAGGAGGCTCCCAAGTTAGCGCACGGGCGCTCACGGCCGCCTCTGGGCTCTCCCTCTAGACCGCACGAGCTTGCATCTGATGCTACCACGCACGACGCTCCAGTAACGCGCCCTGTTCCCGCTATACGCCCCGTTCCTGTATTCAAGGCGACTAAGGTTGCCCCTCAGCGAACACCAAAGCGCTATCATCCAACGGCGCGCCCTGCGAGGCCGCTGCAACAACGCACTCCTGATACGCGCCATGTGTGCCCACAATTGCCGGTGCGACCAACGCGCCCACAGGCGAGTATGCCGGTCTTACCCGACCAGCGCCAACCGCCGCGCCAACGCTCCATCCAGGTCGCTCGCGACCCTGCTCCAGCGCTAACGCGCCCTCGGCTGGTTCTTCCGGACACCCGCTCGGCGCCCCCGTTATCTCGCGCCCTTCGGGGCCGCACCAGGTTGCTGCGCGCCCGGGCGTTCGGCCGCCTCCTGCTCCAGCTCCTGCTCGCCATATGCCCTCGCCATCGCCTACGCGCTTTAGCGACCACGTTCCCGCTCCAGCTACCGTGCTTTCGCCAGCGCGCCAGCGCTCCTGAATCCTCGCCTACGCGCCACCGCGCGAGAGTTTCCAGTATCGCGCCACTCTGACCAGGGCCCGACTTGCGAGCGCCGCCAGGCATACTCCTCGTCGTCACATTCCCCTCCCCGCAAGCGCAGTCCAGTGCGCTCGCCGGAGGAGGGGCGCTTCCCGGATAGGTCTAGAGAGACTTCTTTTTCAGCCCTGCAGGCGAACCCTCGTTTGTCGACTCCTCCTAGGGATCCCTCGATCCCCTTCCCTCTGGAGGGGGTGTCTGACAGCGCGACTGTCAGACAGCAGCCCTGGTTCGGCACCCTAGTCAGAGCCTTTGTGCAGGCTATTAAGCCCGCCCTCTCTGATTCGGGACACCAACCAGCGGCAGCTTCCTCCCCCCTGAAGAGGAAGAGAGGAGTCTCTCCCGTGGATCCTCCTCCGAGGCCTATTCTGTCTCCGCGCAGATCCTTGCGCAAGGCTCCTTCTCCCCCCTCAGATCTTCTCGCCCTCCCCTCAGGAGAGTCGGATGAGCCGGAACACTCCCCCATCGCACCAATGGGGGAGGTTCCGCCTCTCCCCGAGTGGTCTTCTCGTCCAGAGGTGGAGAAGAGCCTGCCCCCTTCGCTACTCGAGTCCTGTATCCCGCCCAGGAGGGAACCTAAGGACTCTAAGACGATTCCTAAATCGTCAGCGAGGATCAGGCAGGAACCGTCTAGAGCCGCTGAGGACGTCCACGTGTCCCCCCCAGGAAGAGCCACTGGGGACGGGAGACTTCGCTGCAAGTCATTCGGGAGGAGAGCACCAGGAGTCAGAACACACGTTCTGGCAAGTCCTGACCCTCATGAGGAACCTTAATGGGATCCCAGACCCTGAGGTCCCACCTCGTGAAGGGAAGGACACGGTCCTGGACCGCGACCACGGCACCCAGAAACCCTCTAGGGCCAGTGCAGCTTTGCCCTGGTCTCAAGGGATGAAAAGTGCCAGAGACAAGGTCGAGGGCCCGCTCTCTGAGCTTGCCTCCTCCAGCAGATCGAGTGCGGTAATAAGCTCCTCCCTCCTCCTCGAGTCCATCAGAGGAGGTACTTCGAGATCCTCGAGGAGTCTTGTCTGAGTCTTCCCTTACACCATTCCGTGGAAGAACTCACAGGGGGAGTCCCTCTTGAGAGACTTTCCAACCGGCACGTGTCCTTCTCAGCCACTGAGATCCTGAGCCAGGAGAAGGTCACCAAGTTCGCCATGCAGGCAACTTCGTGGCTCGACATCAGGGTGGGGTATCTGGGCATCCTGGTGCGGTCCGAGGACCTCTCCAAAGAAAGCACCAGGAAAGCACTGGAAACCTTTCTTCTCTCGGGCACACGGAACATTGAGTTTCTGGCCCACCAAGTCTCGAGCTTGTGGGCCAACACGATCCTCAAGCGTCGGGACGCTGTGGCCGAGAGTTTCCATCATGAGGTACCCAGTGCAGAGGCTAGCATGCTCAGACACACTTCCGTGCTCGGTAAGAGCCTGTTTGAGCCTAAGGACGTGGAGCTCACTGCTGAGAGGTGGAGGAAATCCAACCAGGATTCTCTCATCCACAGGGCCCTGACATCAAGGCCCTACAAACCTCCAGCAGTCCAGCAGCCTCGTCCGCCTAAGGACACAAAGACGACGACCACCACAGCGAAGCCCAAGGTGTCTAAGCCCTTTCCTGCCAAGAGCAGAAGGGGCAAGAAGTCCTCCAGGGGAGGCAAAAACCCTAGAGGTAACAGCCGAGGCCAGAAACGCTAGGGTTGGCAATCCCCCTGCATGTCCACCAGTGGGGGGATGCCTACAGAGTTGCGCGACAAGGTGGCAGCAACTTGGGGCGGATGCCTGGACGGTCTCCGTGATCTCTCTAGGTTATCGCGTCCTGTTCACAGACTCTCTACCTCCCCTGACAGCGAATCCAGTGTCGTTGAGCTCTTTTGCCATGGGATCGGCAAAGGGGCAGGCCCTCCGGGCCGAAGTCCAGACCATGTTGGAGAAGGAAGCACTCCAGGAGGTCGTAGACAGGTCCCCAGGCTTCTACAGTCGACTTTCTTGTGAGAAAGGCGTCTGGAGGCTGGAGACCAGTCATCGACCTCTCGACCCTGAACGGGTTTGTCAAGCAGACTCCGTTCAGCATGGAGACGGCAGACACGGTCAGACTTGCAGTGAGACCTCGAGACTTCATGTGCACACTGGACCTGAAGGACGCGTACTTCCAGATCCCAATCCATCTGTCTTCAAGGAAGTACCTGAGATTTTGCCTAGACAACAAGATCTACCAGTTCAAGGTGCTGTGTTTCGGTCTCTCCACAGCTCCTCAGGTGTTCACCAGAGTATTCACCATCATCTCTTCGTGGGCCCACAGGATCGGCATCCGTCTCCTTCGTTATCTGGACGACTGGCAACCCTTCTTCGTCACTGAGACAGACTCCTCAAAGTTTGCCAGGATCTGGGGATCGTGGTAAATCTCGAGAAGTCCTCCCTGCAGCCCTCTCAGAAACTGGTATATCTAGGCATGGTCATAGACACCAATCTCCACAAAGCCTTCCCATCAGAAGAAAGGATAGCAAGGCTGAGGAAGGTTGCGAGACCTTTCCTCAATCGAGAAGAACTCCCAACCCAATCATGGCTGCGTCTCCTCGGCCACCTCTCCTCCCTGAACCGTCTCGTTCCCAACAGTCGCCTCAAAATGAGATCCCTCCATTGGCAACTCAAGTCTCGGTGGAGTCAAGGACACGACTCTCCGGACACCTTGATCCCGATGGGACCTGCGGAACGGGCGGACCTCAGTCGGTGGGTGGCAGACGAGAATCTACGAAAGTGAGTGGATCTTCTCGTCCTTTCCCAGGATTTGATGCTGTTTTCGGACGCATCAAACAAAGGGTGGGGGCCCCACGTTCTGAGCCACAGGACCTCAGGCCTGTGGTCAGAATCAGAAAAGTACCTCCATAAAAATCTCCTAGAGATGAAGGCTGTTCCAACAATACCTGGCGGGCCACTCTGTGGTGGTGATGAGCGACAACACCACAGTCGTGGCTTATATCAACAAGCAGGGAGGTACCTTTTCGGAACAGCTATCCCATCTTGCAGTAGAGATCATGAGATGGTCCGAAGTTCACTCGATCTCACTAGCGGCTCGCTTCATTCCAGGCAAAAGGAATGTGCTCGCCAACAGTCTGGGCAGAGCGACGCAGATAGTGAGTACCGAGTGGTCTTTGGATCCTCAGATAGCCAACAAAGTCCTGACTTTGTGGGGTTCCCCGACGGTGGATCTGTTCGCTACGGCGCTGAACACCAAGCTCCCGCTGTACTGCTCCCCAGTCCCTGACCCCAAGGCTCTCTGGCAGGATGCCTTCCAACAACGGTGGGACAACGTCGATGTGTACGCCTTTCCCCCGTTCTGTCTGATGAGGAGGGTACTCAACAAGACCAGAACATCGGTCAATCTCTCGATGACCTTGATAGCTCCGCTATGGCATCATGCAGAGTGGTTCCCGGACCTTCTGCAGCTCCTCACGGAGATCCCGAGGGAGCTCCCTCCACGTCGCGAGCTACTCAAACCACCACACTCCAACATCTACCACAAGCCGTAGCTTCACTTCGACTTCACGCCTGGAGAATATCCAGCATCTCCTCACAGAGAGAGGATTTTCGCAGCAAGTTGTGAACAGGATGTCTGGCCACCTGCGCAAGTCATCCGCAGGAGTCTACCAGGCGAAGTGGCGAGTTTTCTGTGGTTGGTGCCGTGGAAGGGGTATCTCTCCCCTCGATGCCACTTTACCAGCAATAGCGGAGTTCCTTGTTTATCTACGGGAGGAAATGCTCCTTTCAGTCTCGGCAGTGAAAGGCTATCGCTCAACCTTAAGTCTTGCCTTCAGGCTCAAAGGAATGGACATTTCCTCCTCGCTGGAACACTCTCTCCTCATACGGAGTTACGAACTTACCTGCCCTCAGTCGGAAGTGAGACCTCCTCCTTGGAACGTGGTTCGAGTTCTCAGGTCTCTTAAGAGACCTCCCTACGAACCATTACGCCAGGCTTCTGATCGCCACCTTACCTGGACGACGGTGTTCCTGCTAGCTTTGGCCTCGGCCAAGCGAATCAGCGAACTTCATGGTCTCTCCTACGACATCGCCCATTCAAGGGGATGGGGGAAGGTAACGTTCAGCTTCGTCCCTGAGTTTGTTGCCAAGACTCAGAACCCTGGGGTGCCGGACCCAAGGTTCAACTCCTTCCAGGTTTCGAGTCTCAGTTCTGTAACAGATGACCCAGATCATCTCCTACTGTGCCCAGTCAGGAGTCTGAGGTTGTATCTTAAAAGAACAGCTGCAGTCCGTCCCCAGGTGCGAGCCTTGTTCGTGAGCACCGGGGAGACGAAGAGGAGGGTCACCAGGAATACCATCTCGGCCTGGATTCGCAAGGTGATACATCTGGCCTTGAATCCTGACCCTCCTCCATCACATCGCCCTAGAGCGTATAATGTCAGGGGCATAGCTACGTCCCTGGCCTTCAAGAAGAATTATTCAGTGACGCAGGTCCTTCAAGCTGGGGTGTGAAAGCATCAGACCACCTTCACGGCCCACTACCTGCAAGACGTGACACACAGGAGGCTCGATACGTTCTCTATCGGCCCTGTGGAGGCTGCACAACAGCTGGTCTAACCTCAGGCTCCTTAATGGACAAGAGGCAGAAGGTTGAGGGCATTGTTACCCGGTTTTAGTCTGTGTGAATGAAAAGATCTGTCTGGCCATTTTCTTTTCTTTATCCTCTCCTCCCTTGGAGAAAAACAGCATCCTGGATCCTTTGCACAGCTGACCTCGAACCTCTGCAGGTAAACCATGCTCCCTTGTGTTCCTAGTATTAAGTTGTAATACTGTCATGTCCCCATACCCTGACGAGGTGGTATTGGGAAAGTCCTAGCCTAGATTTCCATCTGAAGAACTCTAGGTCAACTTCCTAGGACAAGTCACTGCTCACCTTCACACACAGCTTACGTAGGCCGCAGCAGTCTCACAACTGCCTGCGAGGAGCAGGGGCCCCCTCAACCCACGAGTTCCTACAAACTCGGGTTCGGGGTCCCCGGGCAAGCCAAAGCCAGTATGGCAGGATACTTACCACCCTTCCTAAAGGTTAAGTCACCCATGTAAATAGTGTGCTTTGTATTTCAGTTACGGAACAAATGACAAATTCGTAGATAATTTGTATTTTTCCTAACTATACAAACCTTAGCTATTTACAGTTATGTGCCCGCCAGCCCTGTCCCCCAAGATAAGTCCTACCTCTAAGTAAAGTGAGCCTTTTACCGGTGTGTGTGTGTGTGGGGGGGGGGGTGTTAGCTAGCTACCCCTCCCTACACCCCCGCTAACTAGCGGTGGGGTAGGAAACCCTCGTTAAAACTTTTATGGCTCTTCGTTCAGCTACGCTGAACTAATTACCCTCATGTGAATAGCTAACGTTTGTATAGTTAGGAAAAATACAAATTATCTACGAATTTGTCATATTTCATAGACGTAGTCTGGTTATCTTCTCTCTTGTTAGTTGCTGTCTTTGTTCAGACTAGATTTGGTTGGTAAGAAATTCAAGTTAA
Organism: Palaemon carinicauda; assembly: GCF_036898095.1. Taxonomy (NCBI): domain Eukaryota; kingdom Metazoa; phylum Arthropoda; class Malacostraca; order Decapoda; family Palaemonidae; genus Palaemon; species Palaemon carinicauda. The sequence continues at coordinate 19,666,971 of NC_090767.1, forward strand.
AGTTTAGATTACTTTTGAAAAATCTTGTTATGTATATTAGGTTCATGTTAAACCTGCCAGAACAATTAAGTATTTAATGCATGCATTCCATGAAGGGTCATTAAAATAAACCTAATTATTAAACTGAAATTATTTCAATACTTTCTTGGTATCCATGTAAGTTCCTACCCAGATCTCCTAAACAATGTCTATGTTTTTACTAAGCAATTCCTTTGGGAAGAATAAGGACACAGCTTCCCCAATCAGGCCATTTACCTGTACCATCTTTCTGTGGGAACAGTTTGCAAATACTGTATCTTTGTATCTTATTTTGGCAAAGGTCTTCATTTATAGTTGAGTAACACATGAATTCCAAATAAGTATTTAAAGTTAATTCAGTTTAGATTTTAATATATATTTCAAAAGAATGAATATTTTCCGTCGTAGAACTGGGTCCTCGGTTGAAAGAATTCAGTCTTATGTTTTCTTGTTCTCTTCCATAATTGGGTTTAAGACCTTGACTTCCTAAGAGGCAGAAGTTAATGTTTTTTAAGCAAAGAATATTAAGTTCGTAGACCCTACTTGATATGAATCCAATCTTGGCCGCAATTTGTGGTTTTTTGCACTTTCTGTCCGTCCTCTTTGAACTTGTGACTTCACAGTTTATCTGTAAGGTTTTCCCCAGGGCTCAGTTGGCAAATGGTCTCCCAGCACCCAGCACCTGTGCCTTATAAAACCAAAGTTCAAGATATGTATTGTTGAATCGGTCATCATTTAGTGTCTCGGTTCTTGAAAGACTTGAAAAAAAAGGTGAATTTTCAATATTAATCTTACCCGATGATCATGTAGCTGTCAACTCTGTTGCCCGACAGAAATCTAAGGTCGGGATACGCCAGCGATCGCTATACAGGTGGGGGTGTACACAACAGCGCCATCTGTGAGCAGGTACTCAAGTACTTCTTGTCAACAAGAACTCAATTTTTCCTCTGTCGTGCCACCGGCAAGACCTACTTGGATACGCTGTTGATTCTGGAGTTGTTTTTCACGATTTTGGTGATGTATTCGCTCTAGATTTTAGCCTTCGCTATTCAGGAATCTTTATCATTAGCTTAGCAAGCTTTTTTATTTAATTTTCAGCGTACGGATGTACCCTCAGTGGTTGCGGACGTATCTGTCAGAGATCGTCCCATCCACAAACAGACGAATGAGCCCTATCATTCCTCGTCTGTGGAAGAAGTTTCGAGGAAGAAACGTTGGACCAAGGTCTCACGACCTCTCAAGCGTAAGGTCCCTTCCGAGCGAGTCCAACGGCCCAGGTGTAGCCACTGGGTCAGTTCGGACTCGCCGCAGTCTTCCGAAGACTGCACACCTCCCAAGAGAGGTAGAGTGGTTCCGCAGCAGGCAACTACTCCGTCTGTTGCCGCACCAACCACGGTAGATCCTAAGTGGTCCATGCTGCAGACTATGCAGTCTCAGCTTGCTTCCTTTATGCAGGAGTATCGTGCTGAGAAGGTTGACACGGCACCAGTTAACCTACAACCTGCCACGGTTGTTCGCTCAGCAGATACTGCGGCTGCCTGCTCCCACACTCCACCTGTGAGAGCTCCACCTCCGATGCGCAGTCCACCCTGCCAGACGCATGTTCATGCTGCACCCTCCGTTGACATGCGTGAGCTACCGCATCAGCAGTGGGAAGGTGCTGTCGAGCTGCCGTGTTTTGACACAATGCGGCATGCTCCGCAACCCATGCGGCATGCTCCGCATCCCATACGGCATGCTCCGCAACCCACGGCAGTCCCTCCCACGCACCAGCACTCTGCTTTTGTTGTTGCCAGCTCGCAGACTGACCAGCAGCGGCATGATGTTGGATCCGCAGCAGCTACGCATGCACCCGTGCTGCCGGATTCAGCCGTTCAGCTTTCTGCTCCACCTTTGCCACTTCCTACTCAGCTTTCGGATGATGGAGTATCTGATGACGAAGCTTCACATTTGGACGATCCGCACTCCGACTTAGAAGGACCCAAGTCTACGCCTCCCTCCTTAGACTTTCGGAAAGTCCTTGCCTTGTTCAGGGACTTGTATCCGGAACAGTTTGTGTCTGCAACCCCTCGCTCTCCTCCCTCCGAGTTTGCTCTGGGCATGCAGTCAGCAGCTCCTGCCTTCACCAAACTTGTCCTCGCACGCTCATCCAAGAGAGCTTTGAGGGTTATGGGAGAGTGGTTGCAGTCCAAGAAGCAACTGGGAAAGACTGCTTTCATCTTTCCGCCTACCAAGCTTGCTTCCAAATCTAGCGTCTGGTATGCCACGGGAGAGGAACCCGGCTTGGGAGTTCCTGCCTCTGCCCAGGGCGACTTCTCAGGTCTGGTTGACTCTCCCCGCAGGCTGGCTATGAGACGATCTAAAATTTGCTGGTCCTTTTCTGACATGGATCATCTGTTGAAGGGAGTCTTTCGTGCTTTTGAGATCTTCAACTTCCTCGATTGGTGTTTGGGAGCGTTAAGCAGAAAGACTTCCCCTTCGGATAAGGACTCTGCCATGCTTATCATGTCTAGCATGGACAAAGCCATTCGGGATGGGTCTGGTGAACTTGCGGCTTCGTACGTGTCGGGAGTGCTTAAGAAGAGAGAACATCTTTGCTCCTTCTTGTCGTCTGGGATCACTCCTTGCCAGAAGTCGGAGTTGTTGTTTGCTCCTCTCTCCAAGTGTCTCTTTCCGGAGGAGCTGATCAAGGGGATGGCTGCCTCGTTGATCCAGAAGGATACCCATGACCTGATGGCGTCTTCCGCACGTAAGGCTAAAGCTTTACCTTCCGTGCCTAGACCTTTCCGTTCTGCCGCAGTGGACACACCAGCGACTAGGTTCATCCCGCCCTTTCGTGGCAGAACCTCCAGCAGAGGAGGTACCCGTGCCGACAGTCACCGTGGCAAATCGAAGAAGGGTTCCAAGTCCGCAAAAGGCAGAATCTGACTGCCTACCTCTCCAGACAGCAGTGGGAGCCAGGCTCAAGAACTTCTGGCAAGCTTGGGAGAGCAGAGGTGCAGACGCTCAGTCTGTGAAGTTGCTAAGGGAGGGGTACAGAATTCCGTTCTGCCGCAGTCCCCCTCTAGCAACGTCTCCCATCAACCTCTCTCCCAACTACAAGGAGAAGGACAAGAGGCTAGCGTTGCAACAAGAGGTGTCGCTCTTGCTACAAAAGGGAGCGGTAGTCATAGTCCGGGACCATCAATCCCCGGGCTTCTACAACCGTCTCTTCCTGGTAGCGAAGAAGACAGGAGGTTGGAGACCGGTGCTGGACGTCAGTGCTCTCAATGCTTTTGTCACCAAGCAGACGTTCACGATGGAGACGACGAAGTCGGTCCTAGCAGCGGTCAGGAAGGAAGACTGGATGGTCTCATTAGACCTGAAAGACGCGTACTTTCATGTCCCCGTCCATCCAGACTCCCAACCTTTCCTAAGGTTCGTCTTTGGAAAGGTCGTATACCAGTTCCAAGCCCTGTGCTTTGGCCTAAGCACGGCACCTCTTGTGTTTACCAAACTGATGAGGAATATTGCCAAATTCCTTCACTTGGCAGACATCAGAGCCTCCCTCTATTTGGACGACTGGCTTTTAAGAGCTCCGTCAAGTCGTCGCTGTCTGGAGAATCTCAGATGGACTATGGATCTGACCAAGGAATTGGGCCTCCTGGTCAATATAGAGAAGTCCCAACTCGTCCCATCCCAAACCATTGTCTATCTAGGTATGGAGATTCAGAGTCGAGCTTTTCGGGCTTTTCCGTCGGCCCCAAGGATCAGTCAAGCCCTAGAATGCATCCAGAGCATGCTGAGAAGGAACCGATGTTCAGTCAGGCAGTGGATGAGTCTAACAGGGACACTTTCATCGCTGGCCCAGTTCATCGAGTTAGGGAGACTCCACCTCCGCCCCCTTTAGTATCATCTAGCTGCTCACTGGAGAAAGGACATGACGCTAGAGGCGGTCTCAGTGCCTATTTCCGAAGAGATGAGGTCTACACTGACGTGGTGGAAGAACAGCATTCTTCTCAAGGAAGGTCTACCATTGGCTGTTCAGACCCCCAACCACCGTCTCTTCTCGGACGCATCGGACACGGGCTGGGGTGCGACACTGGACGGACAGGAATGCTCGGGCACGTGGAATCAGGAGCAAAGGACACTTCACATCAACTGCAAGGAGCTTTTGGCAGTTCATCTGGCCTTGATAAACTTCAAGTCCCTCCAGCTAAGCAAGGTGGTGGAGGTGAACTCCGACAACACCACAGCCTTGGCGTACATCTCCAAGCAAGGAGGGACTCATTCGAGGAAGTTGTTCGAGATCGCAAGGGACCTCCTCATTTGGTCAAAAGATCGAAAGATTTCGCTGGTAACGAGGTTCATTCAGGGCGACATGAATGTCATGGCAGATCGCCTCAGCCGGAAGGGTCAGGTCATCCCCACAGAGTGGACCCTTCACAAGAATGTTTGCAGCAGACTATGGGCCCTGTGGGGTCAGCCCACCATAGATCTATTCGCTACCTCGATGACCAAGAGGCTCCCGATGTATTGTTCTCCGATTCCAGACCCAGCAGCAGTTCACGTGGATGCCTTTCTTCTGGATTGGTCCCATCTAGACCTGTATGCGTTCCCTCCGTTCAAGATTGTCAACAGGGTACTTCAGAAGTTCGCCTCTCACGAAGGGACACGGTTGACGTTGGTTGCTCCCCTCTGGCCCGCGAGAGAATGGTTCACCGAGGTACTGCAATGGCTAGTGGACGTTCCCATGACTCTTCCTCTAAGAGTGGACCTTCTGCGTCAGCCGCACGTAAAGAAGGTACACCCAAGGCTCCACGCTCTTCGTCTGACTGCCTTCAGACTATCGAAAGACTCTCAAGAGCTAGAGGCTTTTCGAAGGAGGCAGCCAGAGCGATTGCCAGAGCAAGGAGGACATCCACTCTCAGAGTCTATCAGTCAAAATGGGAAGTCTTCCGAAGCTGGTGCAAGGCGAATGCAGTTTCCTCAACCAGTACCTCTGTAACGCAGATAGCTGACTTCCTGTTACATCTAAGGAATGTAAGATCCCTATCAGCTCCTACGATCAAGGGTTACAGAAGCATGTTGGCAGCGGTCTTCCGCCACAGAGGCTTAGATCTTTCCACCAACAAAGATCTACAGGACCTCCTTAGGTCTTTTGAGACCTCAAAGGAGCGTCGGTTGTCCACACCAGGCTGGAACCTAGACGTGGTTTTAAGGTTCCTGATGTCAGCAAGATTCGAACCGCTTCAATCAGCCTCTTTTAAGGATCTCACATTAAAGACTCTTTTCCTCGTTTGCTTAGCAACAGCTAAAAGAGTCAGTGAGATCCACGCCTTTAGCAGGAACATAGGTTTTACATCTGAAACGGCTACATGTTCCTTGCAGCTCGGTTTTTTGGCTAAAAACGAGCTTCCTTCTCGTCCTTGGCCCAAGTCGTTCGAGATCCCAAGCCTGTCCAACTTGGTGGGGAACGAACTAGAGAGAGTACTTTGCCCAGTTAGAGCTCTTAAGTACTATTTAAGACGTACAAAGCCATTACGAGGACAATCAGAAGCTTTATGGTGTTCTATCAAGAAACCTGCTTTACCGATGTCTAAGAACGCAGTTTCTTACTACATCAGGCTTTTGATTAGAGAGGCCCATTCTCATCTGAAGGAAGAAGACCTTGCTTTGCTGAAGGTAAGGACACATGAAGTTAGGGCTGTCGCTACTTCAGTGGCCTTCAAACAGAACCGTTCTCTGCAGAGTGTTATGGATGCAACCTATTGGAGAAGCAAGTCAGTGTTCGCATCATTTTACCTCAAAGATGTCCAGTCTCTTTACGAGAACTGCTACACCCTGGGACCATTCGTAGCAGCGAGTGCAGTAGTGGGTGAGGGCTCAACCACTACAATTCCCTAATTCCATATCCTTTTAATCTGTCTCTTGAAATGTTTTAATGTTTTTATGGGTTGTCCGGAAGGCTAAGAAGCCTTTCGCATCCTGGTTGATTTGGCGGGTGGTCAAAGTCATTTCTTGAGAGCGCCCAGATTAGGGGTTTGATGAGGTCCTGTTGTATGGGTTGCAGCCCTTGATACTTGAGCTCCTGGGGGTCTGTCAGCATCCTAAGAGGATCGCGGGGCTCCGTAAGGAAGACGTACTTACAAGGCAGAGTAATCGTCTAAGTCGACTTCCTTACCAGGTACCTATTTATTTTGGTTTTGTTATATTGATAACTGTCAAAATGAAATAAAAAACTCTTAGCTTATACGATGTAAACATATTTAACTGGTCTCTACCCACCACCCTGGGTGTGAATCAGCTATTATATATTCACCGGCTAAGTTAAATATTTAAAAATGATATTTTAATTATAAAATAAATTTTTGAATATACTTACCCGGTGAATATATAAATTAAACGACCCTCCCTTCCTCCCCAATAGAGACGCAGTGGGATGAGAAGAAATTGAGTCTTTGTTTACATCGAGAGAGTGGTATCTGGCCGACAGTTGGCGCTGGTGGGCACACCCGCAACCTGTATAGCGATCGCTGGCGAGTTTTTACTGTTTTTTGTCTGTCGAGCAACAGAGTTGCAGCTATTATATATTCACCGGGTAAGTATATTCAAAAATTTATTTTATAATTGAAATATCATTTTAATCATAGAGTAATGAAACTGGCAGGGATTAACTGTTATGTAATTAGCTGGAAATTATTAAATTTTGAAAGGTCAAGGTCAAGGTCACAGTCGAGCAAAATGTCCAATTCACGTAATCTTTCATTAGGAGACTTCAAACTTGGTTCAAATTTAAGTGTATTGAAATCCATGCCAATTAAAGGCCGATTCACACGACCCGTTTTCTTTCTGACAGGCTGGGTGGTGACTAACCTCCGTCAAAATGTTGTACATTCACACGAGGCGTTCCGTATCCGTTTACCAGCGCTCGGTTTTCATTGTATACTTAGAATCTGTCACGTGAACATCGAGTAAATTACGATAATTTTGACACTAAGATGTTGGTTGATAACTGTGTTGATAAAATAAGTGAGGCAACTTCATTATACTTTATGCACAGCCAAGAATATTAGAATGATGATAAATTCACCTGTTTTATTTAATGCCTCTCCAGTCATTTTCCATATCTTTTATTTATGTAAATTATTTCTATACATTTTGTTTGCCATGTCAAATATCTCCTCATACCCTTGAAAAGGTTCAATTAACCTCTCATACATGGTGTCAACAACAAAATAACTAATTTCTATGACTATACTTTGAGAAAAGGTCGGGGTTGTAGGCCACAAAACGAACGGGTTCAATACAGGTCCTCGTTCACACAAAACATCATCCACCCGTTGGTTGCGACGGATGGCTAACGGACGTCAAACCGGACGAGGTTTCTTGGAAAGAAAGGCGGGCCGACTCGGACGGCTGACGTCCGAGGGCCGCCGTTTGCCTAACGGGTCGTGTGAACAGTTGCATTTGAATACAAGTAAGAAAGCTAGACGCCGGTTAACCGATGGTCAGCCTGTCGGAAAGAATACGGGTCGTGTGAATCGGCCTTAATACATGTTAAGGTCAAAGTCGAGAAATAAGGTGCCGCGGCGGAGGTCTGCACTCTACTGAGTGCCCTTCTAGTTTTAAAAAGCAACACTTAATAGTTTGATATAATTATAAATCAGTAGTTTTTATATTTGTTCTTATGATAACTTGATTTTTGTATGTTAGCAAAACAGTCATGTAATCTGAAGAAAATTTATTTGTGTATAAAATGTATTTGCCGATTCACTTATGGTTAACATTAGTGATTTTCCGGATTCTTTATATATATTTTCAAATTGAGGTTTAGGTGACACCAGTATGACTTACTTATATCAGTAATAAATCAAAATTGCAATTGATTAGATTTGATTTTCAATTTGCAGGTGATGCACAAGGCAGGATGAGTCAAGGACAGAGCCAATGTAGGCGACCTGTAATAAGTGGCTGTTGGGAGAAGGGTCTCTCTCCCTCTCCGAGCTTCGCCCTTCGGCTCCTCCATCGGGATAGCGTACTCCCTGTCTAAACAGTTTCTACACCCTTATAAAGGTTTGTCTCTCGGTTAATAGGTATAGAAAAATGACTCGCTGGATCATTTATATTATTTGATAATTTGTGAGATTTTACCTCCAAAGAATCTGTAGGTTTGTCACCAGCTTAATTTGAAAGGGATACACATAAATTGGTATAAAACATTGGAAAATATAGATGTACAATACACACATGGTTCAAAATTCTGTACTGGTTATCTGTAAATTATTTGTAAAGACAACAAAAAGTGTAACGGAGAGAGTGAAATGGCCCTCTGTGACTCAATGTTTTGCAAGTTATTCAAAGATCTTGAAGCTGCATTTGTTTTCAATTATAGAATATCATGGCATCGTATTTAGTAAATCTTGTCCAGATGATAATGTAGAAAAGCTGGTCATTATTAAGCCAAGAAGTTCTTCTTCTTAAGGGAAACATGACGATGATACTGTCTATAATCTCCGTTGTTTTTGGTTAGCGTCAGTCTCTGACACGAGTGAGTTAGCGTTCAAATGCATTATAAATTCCATTCTAATAGAATACTCTTGAATAAGATTTGCTATATTACAATCACAGGTTTTTATATCCAAAAGCATTTATGGTGAATATTCATAGTTCTTGCCACAGTTACCCTTCAAACTTATAGATTGTGTAGTTGTGAATAATATACAAAAGTATATTATATTCAAAACTATTCTATTTAAATTTCTGTTGTTTTTGTATGGGGAAGAATGGCTAAACTTAAGTGGCCTATTCATAGTAAACAGTAAAAGGACCTGCACTGCTTATTTAAGTGCTATCATACTTATTTGAGTTGTTACTTAACGAAGCAAGCTGTTCTTCCTCCTATCAGATCTCTGGTAATTATTTTGAATATTTTATTAAAAAAATCTTTAAACAAAAAAGGCCTGGATCATTTGAAGTAACTTTTCCCTTTTATTGCAGATAATCTTCCACCTGTAATTGATGCAACACTCAATCTTCAGCAAGAAGAATTCAAGAAGGCTTTGCAAGTGCCTGAATGCAGTATAGATCAGTTAAGAGGTCTTATTGAAGCCCTCAGTCAACTTCAAGATTCTTTGAAGCTCTGAGGCAATTCCAAGAGTCTTACGAAGCCCTCGGTCAACTCGCCTCACCTCTTCCAAAACAATAAATGTAATCCGTCAGTGATGTAGATTGTATGAAAATTATCAGCACAAAAGGTACGGCAAGGTATATGGTGATGTAGCTCTGTCAATCTCAGAGCATTTCGAGATACAACTCCCAGAGAGAGAGAGAGAGAGAGAGAGAGAGAGAGAGAGAGAGAGAGAATCATTTCTCAAAACTGTCTTGTTAGTAAATCTGCTCATATTTTCAAAGGGTATTGGCATAATATAATATATAGATAAGTCTTGTCTTGGTTACTTTAGATCACTTTATGTGAAGAATCAATATCTCTCTCACAGCTAGTGTGCATTAATACATAAATTTGAGTTGTACAAGATTCATCAAAACTGTTTTATCAATTAGTAGTGCAGGAACGGTAAGATTAGTTCCATTATTCATGATATATTGAAGGTTTTTGCATCTTTTGTTAAACTTTTATCCCATTTATTTTGATCTGTTCCCTTTTCTTCGAGGTATTTCTTTGACAGAATTGTCTTGTGTGTTAGTGTCCGCAACCATTTGTATTCGTAACAAAGTCCGTTTGTCTTTGAATATATTCCCCTAAATTTGCCTTTCTTTTAATGAAGGTTTTTGGAATTGATGTGACATTAGAATTTTTGGTGAATAGGAGAATGTTGAAAACAGTGTTCTTTCCTAGCTACAGCTTGTGTTAGCTTTTGAGTTTCCTATGTCTATTAGAGATTGAGTTTGTCCATATAAGCATTTGAGTTTGCTGTGTATTGCTTGTTAAGATATTGGGCAGAATGCAAAATCTATGAATTCCTTTTGGAAGAAGTGGATTCACATTCTATATGTTGACAGTTTTCAGGACAGTCCTGTTCAATTGTTGGTTTACTCAGCCACCCGATGAGATACTACCACTAGAGAGTTACGGCATCTTTTGACTGGCCAGACAGTACTACATTGGATCCCTCACTCTCTGATTATGGTGCATTTTCTCTGCCTACAATCATACACCGAATAGTCTGGTCTATTCTTTACACATTCTCTTCTGTCCTCATACACCTGACAACACTGAGATTACGATGAAATTCTTCGTTTTACACTAATTGTTCAGTTGCCACTTTTCTTTGTAAGGGTAGAAGAGATTCTTTAGCTATGGTAAGCAGCTCTTCTAGGAGAATCAACCATTGTCCTCTAATCTTGGGTAGTGCCATAGCCTCTGTACCATGGTCTTTCACTGTCTTGGGTTAGAGTTCTCTTGCTTAAGGGTACACTCGGGCACGCTATTCTATCTTATTTCTCTTCCTCTTGTTTTTGTTAAAGATTTATAGTTTATATAGGAAATATTTATTTTAATCTTGTTGCCCTGTTAGCGCCCCCAGGGCTTATAACATTCTGCTTTTCAAATTAGGGTTGTAGCTTAGCAGGTAATAATATTAATAACAGTCTTGGGGTTTTTGTCTGACTACCACCTATTTGTATTTGGCTGAAATATATAGGAAAGCAATAATTTGAGACCAGGTTATCCGGCTCCCTCTTGTTTCGTGGTTTTCAGATGAAGCAAGGTACAGGCTCCTGCCTTATAGCAGATCGTATTTGCTACGTCTTCCCGGTGAGGTCAGGTTTGGGGAATCAAATTCTAGAAGCATTTGGTGTTATTGAAAAACACTGGTTATGAATTTTATAATTAATAGATAAGTTTTTGGGAAATCATTGAATTGTTTGGTGTTTCATATGCCATTATGAGAATATTCTTTTAAAACAGGTTATTACTATTCAGAGCATATTTACCTGATTCGGACAAGTCTGTTAATGTTAACTGCCCTATAATTACAGATTTCTTGCCTGTCTTTTAGGAGAAATTCAGAGTTGACCTTTTAAGAAAATTTTATAAGAACAGTTAATTTGGTTATGAAACTGTTCTGCCAAAGTCTTCATGTCTTAAGGCATTGTTAAGTACCTGAAGAAGGATTTAATCATTTGCACAGTAGCTGTTGAAGGAGAGTTTATTTCAAAGAAAGTATTTACATATCGTGGTTTTTTCATGAAGGTACAAATATTTGTGCCATTTCCTGACTGATTTTTCCATGTTGGCTTATAACAACAATTTGTGTTGTGAATTTGCCTGGCCACCTGTTTGCGTCGCACCATCTCATGCGAAATCATGTGATGGTAAAGTTTCTGTTGTCGATTAAAAGGTCATTAAACAACAGGAGAAACCAAGCTTGAAGTCTCCTCTGGTATTTTCCTTACATTTAGAAGAAGAAATTCAGTAATCTCTTTTTTTCATACACTTACGATTAAGAGTTTGGAGTTGCATTCTGATTGTTTAGTTAAAGAAGAAACTGCATTTCAGTCTCAAGTTTGGAGTCTGCTTCAAACTGACCTGTTGGTGATAGTGTCAAGTCGCCTTTTCAGATTCCCACCAGAGGTGTCCATTGCACCAAAGTTCTTTCCATCGTAAAAGCGCTATCTGTAAAAGACCAAGAATTTACGTGAAATATCTACTCTTGTTATTGAGTAAAAGATCTGGTTACTTTTTGTGATTGATATACAAGACGGTAGTTTAGTTTTTGTATAAAAATCTTCTGGAGATTGGAGACCGTTTCTTGAATGTTCTCATCTCGTGTTCCAAGTTGTAACTTCTCTGTGTGTTTGGTTGGAAACTTGATTATTATTATTAGCCAAGCTACAACTCCAGTTAGAAAAGCAGGATGCTAGTAGTCCAAGGACTTCAAAAGGAAAAAATAGCCCAGTGAGGAAAGGAAATAAGGAATTAAATAAACTAAGTAAGAAGTAATGTTTCCAATGACATTGTCAGATGTTTTTTTTCATGTCATGGTTCACTTAGTATCAAGGGAGTACTGTAACTCAAGTATACATTTCCAGCAGAATTTATTGGTTTGTGTGAGTGCAGCTCTTAGAGTCTTTGCAAGAGAGAAGACTCCAGTATGAGTTTTTAATCTTCAAAGAACACATTGTCTCCAGGACAAACCTTTAAGATATATATTTGGGGAAAATTGTAATATTGTTAACTCGGAAAAATTTCTACTGATGATTGGGTTATATCACAAGTTTTAATTCATTTCATTTATTTAATATTTTTAACATCCTCTTATTTCACACTTGGATGTTATACCTAAGTGATGTGATTTGTTTTATAGTTTTGAATGATGCCTAAAGGTGCGTGTGTACAGATATGGTTGATTCATTCCTATCATAGTTGAATGGCCTTAGATGCCCAAGTGCTTGGCTTGAGGCCTAAATTCTATCCAGTTAAAGTAGTTAAATCCTCAGTGGATAGAATTCTTTGAGACAATTGTCTAGTTCTCAAAGATAATTGAGAAGTCCTTCTTTAAAACCTGTAGGTTCTTTTGAACGTGTTATCAAGTCTGGGATGTTGGTCATTTCAAGATTTCTTGTCTGATTCTGTCTTAATCAGTTTATTTACTAATGAGAATTGCCTTGGTTTCTTTCCATGACTTTCTGTGGCAGAGAAGAATTCAGAACTTTCTGCTTATGATCAAAAAGCTTTTTAGAAATTCCCCCACCATAAGTAGATGAGTGTTCCCAGAACTGTCTTCTTAGGAGAAGTAAATTCCTATTTGCTCGACTTAATATTGCCCTTACAGATTCATCTTCATCAAACAGGATGTGACAGATTTTAGAGGTAAAATTAGTTCCTATCTCATTCCATCGATCAAAAATCATTTGCAAGGTAATGACTTTGCTCATACTATTCCAGTGACATTTGAAACTAAAATAATCATCAAACATGATGAACTACAGCTATTTATTATATTACAAAACCAATTTCTATATTTCAAAAAACTATAACTAAATTTATATGAAAGATTTTCAACTTTCTCTTAGTTTTGTGAAATTGTAAAAAACCACAACACAATTATTGTTGTTGTTTTGGTAAGCGGATGTTGAAGACATTGATAAAAATCTATATATACGAGTTATTTATTATTATAAAGTATGGTATTGATATGTTTAGATTAACAAGTATTTGGATAATAACTCTCTCTCTCTTTCTCAACACACTCTCTCTCTCTCTCTCTCTCTCTCTCTCTCTCTCTCATAACACACACACACACTCTCTCTCTCTCTCTCTCTCTCTCTCTCTCTCTTCTCTTCTCTCTCTCTCTCTCTCTCTCTCTCAACACACACTCTCTTCTCTCTCTCTCTCTCTCTCTCAACACACACTCTCTCTCTCTCTCTCTCTCTCTCTCAACACACTCTCTCTCTCTCTCTCTCTCTCTCTCTCAACACACACACACTCTCTCAACACACACACTCTCTCTCTCTCTCAACACACACACTCTCTCTCTCTCTCTCTCTCTCTCTCTCTCTCTAACACACACACTCTCTCTCTCAACACACACACTCTCTCTCTCTCTCTCTCTCTCTCTCTCATAACACACACACACACACACACTCTCTCTCTCTCTCTCTCTCTCTCTCTCATAACACACACACACTCTCTCTCTCTCTCTCTCTCTCTCTCTCTCTCTCATAACACACACACACACTCTCTCTCTCTTTTATTATCTACTTCATACTTCATTGTCCTCGGCCATGTAGGCCTGGGTCTTCCAACTCTTCTAGTGCTTTGTGGAGCTCAGCTGAACGTTTGCGGAACTAATCTCTCTTGGGGAGTTGTACTAAGTTTGAATTAATATATTCTAAATAAGTTTGAATTAGAATATTCTAAATAACCAGATATTTAGTAAAATACATGACCAATATTCTCTAGTTTCGTAAGTAATCACAAATGTATCATAGAAAATTGTGGTAAAACTTAATTTCAATTGGTTTTGTAGCCTCTTACCATTTTGGAAGCGTGAACGTTGCAGAGGTCGATGAAGGAAAGAACTGCTAGTGATATGAGCTCTCTGGGTAGCTTTTTAAATGTATATATATATATATATATATATATACTGTCTGAGCTGAGATCTGGCTGTGAATTTAGCCTTCTGGAAATATACACATCCCGTGCAAGTTAACTTTTAGAATATATGAACAAAGTTATTTCCTTGATTGATTTGCTTATAGATCAGAAAGTGCAAACTGCTTCTTATTAAATGTTTCACCAGATATTTTATATATTAAATTTTGTTTTATCATAATTTGTACAAATTTGATTTTATTTAACTGGAGAGGATAATGTATGTAGACAGGAATTGAATATTTAATTGGAGATTTTAAAAACAATGTAGATCAAGATTAAAAAGAATTTCATGTTTTTAAAGTCAAAGTTATTTTAAATGAGCTTTTTTTTTTATATCATCTTGAGTCTTGTACAACTAAGACAGTGAGATATAGGAGACAGACAAGTCCACAAAGGTTGTCCATTTTAACCAAATTTTTAGCTATTTGTCACTTTCATCAAATTGAAAAAATGTATATTTTCTAGATTATTTTCCTGTTTCAAACGTAATGAACAACTTTTTTTTTTTTACTTTGCAACTTTTATTCATATTTTTCATTTTGATATAAAATCTTTGTTTTTGACTCATTTTTTATATTAATATTTGGGATTTTCATTGAAATAATTTCTTGTTTTTTGAGCAACGTATTTATTCTATTGTTGCAAGGAATCAAATTATAGAATCTCAAAATATGATTTTGGATTAATTTTTAATTTCACAAAACTGTAATTTGAAATTATAATTTAATATGATTTTCCATTATTAAAGTATTAAATATTAATGGTTTTATGTTCATAAAAATGTATTTTGTAACATATTTAAATATTCCTGGATTGTGATGAATATACCATATCATTTTGAGGAGGACTGTCGTCATTTTGGTCGAGTGTTGGTCACTAGTAAGTGGTTTAACATCTCAGAGGCGTTTTATAAATACACTACTGTATAATACAACAGCTGTATAGATGTGAGAGGTACTGTATTACTGATATAAACCTATACATCTCCTCCTGCTTATTCTCTTTAAGCTATAACAATGTTTCCGACATTGTTACAAATTAAAGAAAACCAGAAGGAAATGTATAGTATGATATATCATTAATACAGTACCTCTGTAAGCTATACAACTGTATTATACAGTAGTGCATTTCTCAAACGACTTGGAGAATTGAATTCACTTACGAGTGTCCAACAATCGACCTAAATGACGACAGTACTCCTCAAAATGATGTGGTATATTTAAAACAATACAGGAACATTTAAACTCTAATTACAAAATACATTCTTTTATGAACTTACACCATGATTCATTTAAGATGTATTTTGGGTTATTATTTTATGCCTTTAAGTTTATTATCCTTCATGATGTATGAAATATGATGTTACTATGTAAGAATATGTAATCAAAACAAGGACTAATAAAATACATAAGTTAGAGATATACTTTTATTTAATCAAAGTACAAAAATATAATACATAAAAATAAATTTTATTTTTTTCATATACATTAGTGTCCCCCCCAAAATAGGGGCTGACCTCACAGAACGGCTTTGCAGGTACTTGGCGACCTTCCCTTGGTGCCCTGCAGGTCAGAGAATCCGTACAGTCGGCAGACGATGCCGGAGTAACTACCGAGACTATTGTATCGTGTGCCTTTTATCTGAATGGGAAATTGAGTATCTGGCAACTGCCTTGGTTAATGGGAGAATTGCCACTAAGAGGTCTTCCATATTTGGTTAAAGTGAAATTGGTTTTCTCAAAGTTAGTCAGAAGTTTATTATAACTTGAGATGAAACTGCCATATTTTATCCTTTATATAAAGTCATTAGATGTAATTCTTAAAGGTGATTTAAAATGTCATAATTAAAGAGGTCATCTTGAACCAGAATTAGTTGGGAAAATTATAAAGTCACATTTATAGTTTGGTTAACCGACTGATTTTCAAAAGTTCCATTTAATAAACTCAATCAAAATTGCTTTATAAAATCATGACAAGATATTATATTTATATTTTTTACCCATTCAAAGCCAAACACTATCTTTAACAAAGCAATTTCATATTCCTTTTAAAAAAAATCATACAATTCCATTTTACATCACGATCAGATGGAATACTGTCGGCAGAAAGTATGTTTACACAAGATGAGTATCCGTGTACCTATACCATGTGATCGGAAGGTGTACTCTCTATAAGACACTTGGGGTGTCATTTCAGTTTTGTTGTCTATTCTAATTTCTGTAATGCAATATCATAGAAAATAAGTCCAGTTTAAGAATATAGAATATTAAAAAAAGCATTAGAATTGGCCATAAGTTGCACATTACTTTCATATAAAAAATAATTGTATAAATAATAAATTCCAATTAAAATTTAATTCACCAAACTAAAAATGTATTACAAAGGTGACTTCAATCATCAAACATTTATTTCATGTATTTACAAATAAATATTTTGATTACAAAGAAATTCTTTAATTATTTCACTACTTTTCATGAAACGTATCAGTTTAGTTCGTCCTGAATAAAAAGTACTTAGTATGTGCTTAATCAAACAATTGAATAGTGAAATGAAGTATTTATTCAATTGAATTACACAATAGTTAACCTGAATTCTACATTATTCATATCATAGCATCAGAAGCATTATGAAAAACTGAAAAATGTAAATGAATCTTCATTAATGATCAGATGTTTATAATTTACTTAAATGTAACGAGTCGCCAACGAGGGCAAGAGTCTTCGTTTCGAGCACATTTTATTAAACCAGGTTTCGAAAACTTCCGAGAAAGCAGCAAAGACCAAAAAAACGTCCGATAAACATCGTTTACACGCGATGCTTCTCTGATGGGCGAAAGACTTTGGAAAAGGGGGTGACATCCGTCCGGGGTACTGCCCCGACGTCCGCTAAACTCACCCCAGCGAGACGCCGGATCGAACTAGCGTTGCATTCCCCCGAACAGACGAGATAGCACAGGCAGCGTGCTCGCCCAGGCAAGGCTCTGAGAGACGTGCTTAAGGTACTAAGGTAGCCTTCAATACCATAAGACACCAGTCGGATACCTTCCTGGGCGGGCAAATTACTGCCTGACCTTTACGTAATATCAAACTATCTGTACATAATAAAGTTATTTCCTGCTTGTTCTGTTAACCAAAAGGTGAGATTTATTTGAAACGTTCCCTTCTAATTATCTTGTTACAAATGGCCGTCTGAAATCTCTGATTGTCCTTAATATCGTATCAATTTAAATATCTTTCAATGATCTTCATTTCAACTGGCTGACACAGCGGCAAATTCCAAACAAGGAGGACAAATTTCAAGACAAAATCCTCTATCTGTGCGAGTAAACTTTCCAGGAATGAAGCAAATCATCCACTATTCCTACAATATTCATCAAACTTCATTAAACAGAAAAAATATTAGGAATAGTGCAAAAGGAACAGCAACCAATTTGGGTGAGGATATAAACCAGAGGATGATAAAGTCCCACGAACACGACTAATCAATTGGTAATAATTGTGCCAAGACTCAATAACAGATTTCTATTCAGGCTCTCAATAAGGTAATATCATAAGTCCTTTCTCTAAGTCATCTCCAAGTCATTTCTATTCATGAGGAAATGCCAAAGTCCCTGTCTCCACTAGCAGATGAAATAGGCAGAGATCATCCAAATCAATTTGATGTCAACATTGTAGAAGCAACGAGAATATAACAAGATTGAAAAATCCTTTACTCCTATCTTGGTGTCAGAACAATCTTCAGTCTTGCACCAATGAGATCTGGATTTAGGAGTTTGGGCCAAATTGCACCAGGGTAAAATGGGGAAATATAAAATGTAGATTAAAAACAAAAGAGGATCAATTAATATGCGATATATGGTTTTATTCAACAAGCAAGACAACTTCAGTGTGCCCCAGATCAAGCACACACAAAGGTGTATGGGTATTGGGCAACGAACCTCCAACCAGACTCACTAGAAACAGGACAAGATTGTGAGGACAACTGTAGGCAAATCCAAAGGAAAATGACAGGAACTTGTCACTTAATAAAAAGCTTGACGTCTTCACAAAACAATTAGACAGATGATTACTCAAAATGACTCAAAGGAAAGCAAGCTACTATACACAGTAGGACGTCCTTCTAAAACCTCATCCAATCAAAGCTCATGTGACATTAGAAAGGATTTCGATTAGCAAATAAGTATAAACAGTACTTCCCCAAATGAGACAGAGCAATAAGTTTATTTTGGTAAATGTAAAGAGAAGAAAAAAGGTATCAATGGTGTAGCAGTTAACATCACAGTCAACCTTATTAGCAAGACTGAATAGAAGGTCTTCTTCATCATTTACAGTAAGACTAAAGTTTAACCTGTATGGAGGCAAACAGAAAGCTAAAGATCACTGGACAATCACACCTACCCAGTCTTCTTAGGTGTCACCCTTGACAGAACGCTCTCCTTTTAAGAGCACACAAACAATAGCAAACATAAAGTAGCAACTAGGAACAGCCTCCTCAGCAAATTCGCCAACACCAGCTACAGAAGAACAAACCCTGAGACTCTGAGACAAAAAGCCCTGCCACTCTGTTACTCTACTGTGGAGTACCGAGCATAAGTGTGGGCCAAGATCATGCCATGCGCATAAGGTAGACCCAGAGCTAAGTAAGTCCAGTTGGATTATTACTGGCACCGTAAAATCAACCCCTTTACGATCTTTACATAAAACAGCCAGTATCCTACCACCCGACAAGAAATGCTAGCAAAAACTGAGAAGAATAAACAAATTAATGACCCCAGGCATCCAGTGTCCAATCACCAGGAAGAAGGTGAAGACTGAAATCCTACAAAAGCTTCGCAACAGTGGATGGACAAGAACCAAAACGATCAGCTGCTCACAGGCTAGAGAAGTGGCGGGAAGCGACCAATGGCCATCCCATGAGGTGTTGCCCAGACCAAACAAAGGCCTGTCCAGCGAAACAACCCTCACCAGGAAGGACTGGGTAACCCTGAACGGAGCAAGGGGGAAAGTGGGCAAAGTTGGAGATAACTAACACAAATGGGGATAAGCCACCAACCCTGAATTCCCATTTAGGACAACACTACAAACAGTATAACACATCGTACGAGGATCCCCACTGGGCCCTCACTGCTCAGGTCAAGACCTCAGAGAGGCAAAGGACAACATCCTTCTGTGGGTTCGACATTGGAGTTATAAGATAAGTTGTCTTGTAAGACAAAAGCATAGCATGGCAGAGACTCTTCCAATATTGACCAAGTGATACAGAAGCATAAAATATCCATTTCTAGACCATCACTGAAAACACACAAGGATTTCAATCTGATGTACTGTAAGCAGCTATGAATGAACTCTGCAAAACTAGGATATAATAAATCCATCGAAAAACCCGCAAGTGAAGGGGAGAAAACCAGCAGAATATCCTCTAAGGTGACCTGACACTTTCCCAATGCAGTCAAAGCACCAAAGACTGCATCCTGAGAGGACATACCAAGGTCAAAGCCTCCAATACATTTGTAAAAACCCATGACTGAAAAGGAGCAATATAGAACATATTTCTATAAGAAAATCTTGTGTTTATTACTTTCTGACTCCATACAAAGACAGCATTAACCTCAAGATTCAATTCTGACTAAAGGCAGTCTTGACTTAATAGCAGAAACCAGTTAGGCCCAAGTAAAAACCAAAGTAGAGAAGAGCTTTTCATAAATCAAATACTTGAAATACTGAGCTGCTTATAAATAAATCTTAAGGAAATACAAGGAAAGCTGACAGCCATTTTACTTTGAGTCAACACAAGTGGATAACACCTTTTGTGATAGAGACTGATAGCAAAACAACTTACAGAATAAGACAAACTTAGGAACTTGTCTGGAATAAGGAGGGACACTTCTGACATAAGAGGTGAGATCTTCCTCATGGAGAAATTAGATTTAACAATAATCAATTCTCTTATTGTAGAAGGGGACCAGACATCAAGAAATAAAATGGCTGGCAATTGGCCGAAGATACAGGAGATCAGTTAGCAAGCGAGATGAGCTTTGACTTTCGCTCAGAAAACAAAAGAGGCAATTAATGAGATGAAAGCTTTAAAAGGGACACGTAAAAAAGCATTCTCTCACTGGCACTTGGCATTGTTTTCGTCCCTCATTCTAGATTGAAGAACTCTTGCAACATCTTGCCGATTTAAAGTACAGCCACTCTACGTACGGGCTGCCAATGCAAGAGCTCGTGTCCCGCACAAGAGTAGGGCAATGTTAACCGCACTGACACGTGAAACGAAGGACATCTTCCAAAGATATGAGAAAAAACGTCCGACACTTGAAGAGTTTAAAACAGTGTGACATACAAGATATGAATACTGTATAGAAAAAGTAAAATATCTAAAGATAATATTAAAATACTTTATAGTAAAAATAGGTCATTTTCCTGATAGAAGAACTTCTATAAAGTGGATGAGACGCCAAGTTTTTTTATCCAATGCTTCTTCGTCTCTTCTCATCAAGTTCGAATCATCACTGTCTATTTCCCGATTGATTCAGAAGTCAGATAGACCAGTGTTCTGTCTTGATATTAACTCAAATGAACTATATTCTTCTGACTTGTTATTATTACTTTTATTATCACCAGTTAAGCTACAACCCTAGTTGAAAAAGCAGGATACTATAAGCCCTATAAAAGGGATCCAACAGGGAAAATAGCCAGAGAGGAAAGGAAATAAGGAAATAAAATAGTGTGCCCGAGTGTACTCTCAAGCAAGAGAACTCTAACCCAAGACAGTGGATGGCCGTGGTACAGAAGCTCTGGCACTACAATGGTTTGATTTTGAAGTGTCCTTCTCCTAGAAGAGCTGTTTACCATAGCTAAAGAATCTCTTCTACCCTTACCAAGTGGAAAGTAGCCACTGAACAATTACAGTGCAGTAGTTAACCCTTTGAGTGAATAAGAATTTTTCAGTGTATTGTAGGCAAAGGAAAAATGAGCTGAAACGGCAAAGGGATCCAATGTAGTACTATCAGACCAGTCAAAGGACCCAATAATTCTCTCGAAGTCATTGCTTCTATCTCCTCTAAATTAGCCGTCTTACTCCTCCTATTTTACCGCATTCTATTCTAATTAGTTTCAAAGATAATATCAAAGATAATTCTTGTGCAAGTCCTACATAGAGTGCAGTGTAGCAATATGATGACATATCTTGATAAACTATTTGATAATCATAATACGATAGACATCTGTCATGCCAGCTCACTCTTTGGGGGCTTATAACTTGCATGGTAAACTGACAGAATGGAAACTGACTGACAGTGACCAAATAAAAAGAAACCTTATTATGAACTTATCAATCTCTTATGTACCTCAATCTGATTAAAAACTGAGTTCTTTTCTAACTCCTCTTCTTAAAAATTTTTTGAGTTTTAAGAACATAAAATTCTTGTTTGATAATTATTTTCTATAGATTTCTGTTCTATATCAACCTCTTGTGTTCTAAATGTTCATGGCTTGAGAACAAAAGAAACAGCTTGAACATTATTACCGTAATGTACGGATTCCAAAGTACATCATGTTTTATCCTTTGGCAGAACGACGGAACAATTCGATTTCCCAAAGCACCAGACTCTGTTTTCCAATCTTAGTAAACTTGACAACACAAAAATCTCCATTGATGACTACCAGATAAAAAAGAAATATTGAAGATTATATTCTCTCCAAATTACATGTAGATTTACAAGAACGTAAAAAATCTACGACCAAAGCAGACTACTTATAAATCAGAACTTCCTGGGAACATATTCCAGAAGAAACACAACCTGGCTTTAGAAAAGCCCTCAACAACACATTAGCAACATATAAAATCATTCCCCATCTATAGAAAGACTCCAATACACGACAAAGACATCGTCATATTGAGCCTCCATGATTCTTCCCAAGACTATAACATCTTCTTCGCTTAATCGAACGAAAACCAACGAGTCAACTCAAAATCAGCACGACCATTCACTTCGCCTTTCGATACAGATTAGCAGGGAATCAAAATACACAAACAGATAACTTCATATTACAAAAGGTTGTTGCATCAACTCAAGATGAACTGATGCAACAGAGATGCTTGTTCACTTTCCCTCACTCGATCGCCCACAGAGGAACAACGCGTGCGATGTATCGGACATGTATAGGGTGATGCCGGTCTTCTCTCTCGGAAGTTTTCAAAAACCTAAATGTAATGAAAAATGTGCAAAACTCTTCCGTGCCCTTCGTGGGACAAGTCGCAATCGTAAATTAAAAATGTCTGAGGATTAACAAATTTAAATTCACATTCTTTGCGGTTTTTCGTTGCTTCAGATGTAATGGTATAATTTAATTGAATCAGTTAACTATTTTGTTCTCACCTGAAAGTGATTCTACATTCCAAAATTCTTACGTTTAATTAGGCGTACACTAAGTGTTTATATTCAAATTTAATAAACAGATATTTCTCATAAAAAGTAGACAAATATTCATATGTAATCAATCTATTTAATTATAAATACACAGCCAATTGCCTGACAAATAAAGTCACATTTGAAACACTATTATTCTGGTAAATCTCTTAATAGCGGAATATATAAAGTTTATCCAAGTATTTTAATTCTAAAAGCAATGTGGAAAACCCACAGCCAATTCTTTTGCTTTCAGAAGACTATTTTCATAAAACCTGGACTTAGAATCTACTTTACACATCACTACAGGAATTAGAAAATACGATAAAACTGAAATCATCTCTAGACGATATCTGATAAGGAAGACACCTTCTGTCCCATGATAAAGGACACAAATACTGTACTTGCGTTTTTATCATACTTTCCACGTATCGTATTTCTTCAGACCATTATTATGTAACTTTGGAATTAATGACTGTTTTTTCATTAAAAGGAATACTAATTAGCATTGTTATAGATGGTCTTTGATCGATGAAAGTCTACAAAATATAAATAAACTTATTTAACAAGTCATCATTTCATAAAACAACTTTGCATTGTTATTAGTGGAATTTGAAACTCTGACAGTCAGTCAAATTACAATTGTGACTCAAGATTTTCCTCAAATCCTTCTAAGTTTTAGATTACCTTTATTTCAGTGACATTCAAAAAGACACCTTTTAGAATTATATATCTACGTAAGCTTTATAAAAAGGACAGAAACTACAACAGCTTAAGCTCAAGCTATAACTTAACTTTCTTACCTAAATCGAGACAACCAATTTCAGTTAATATTAACCAAATGGAAGACGACATAGCGAATACATTCTCCCAATAACAAAAACAGTTGTTAGATAATCAATTTTCCAATTCAGAGATAAAAGACACACCACAATAGCAACGAGAGTAACTCCGGCACAATCTGACGACTGCACGGCCTCTGACAAGCAGGGAGGAACGTCTTTAGTATTGCCTTGCGCGTTCCGTGAGATCAGCCCCTTGGGGTGCGGCCACTGGCCTTTATTTCTTTCCAAATCATCTACATCTACATCTGGAAGAGAACTCAGACTTTAGACTCGATACAATGGCAATGTCAGTTACAAAATGGTATTTCGTTTGGCATAAGACTGGAATCGTGTTAGGCGTGATTAAGACATTTGACTGAATTTCAAATCTTATTAATTAGTTTTGTGTTTATGCTTTAGTAATGGACCTAGAAATATCATAATTCATAACATAATCTAATTAATTCATTTATAATTGTTTTATCTTTCTTTTGTTCTATAAGAATTAACTACTACTGTAAACATATTTTCAGAACTTGGAATAAAAATGCAACATTATACATCTACCTTCATACTCATTAACTAGCAAACCATTACTAATACATTTACATACAAAAAAACCCTAGACGTTTCTAGTCCACTGCAGGACAAAAGCCTCAGACATGTCCTTAGTCATGTCTGGGGTTTGACCATTTCCATCGCGACGCTGGCCACTGCGGATTGGTGATGGTGGAGACTTTAGTCTGATCACTCACAGCAAACCAACCTAGTATGGGTGGGCCTGAATAGTAAAACTTTGATCATGGCGATACACAAACCCTTTCACCACGTTGAGGTATCGCCACTGAGAAAAGGATTGTACGCTATAGCTACATCTAACCAATATAACAATTTATTAAATGTATCTAACTTGCTTCACTAAGGCCAAACTAGAATATAGCTTTCTTTGCTAACTTGTACGAGAACCATAATAAAAATCATTGCATCATCTTAATGAGTTTAACATATAAAGAATAAAGTATATATTCTTCAGGGTCTTTTTAGTCCTGCTAGTTTCATATCTACCAATTTTCTTTAGTTTCCGTTCCTAATTCTTTCCCTTCGTTGATATGTCCGTAAGAAATAATTCTCAGTCTTAGAATGTTGAAACCCAGTCTTATACCAAAAGAAATGACAGATTTTAAACATAAACTGACTTCAACATAAAAGTTCTCTTTAACAATAATCAAATTAAGTCACAAAAACATTTTGATACAAAACTCGCACTGCAGCAATGAGCAAAATCCTATACGGTACAGCCTTATAAATATAGTAATATTCACAATAATAAAATAGTTTTAAAATACAAATTCTTAGAAAATTATTTGTATTTTTCCTAGCAATATAAACCAGAGTTATTTATAGATGTTTAATCAGTTGTTGCTTTTCCAAGAACAGAATTTTAAGGACTTGCGAGGTGGATGAGGCTTATAGCATCCTGTTTTTCCAACCGGGATTGTAGCTTAGCTAGTAATAATAAGAAGAAGACAAACAAGGCAGCCTGTCGCTACTTGTGCCTGGTGTAAGAGTGGCTACATCTAGATCCACTGGGTTCGGATCTGTTCTTGTATGAACATAAAACTTAGTTTGTTTTGAGAAGGCTAGAGGAGGAGATTTTGATTCCATCTGGCGCATCAAAGGCCATTCAGCGATGTATTATGCAAATTAATCAACCCGTACTTTGACCTTAAGGAATTCTCCGTACCTGAAATCTGTCAATTAAACAATTCTAACTCACCCTTAGCCTGGTTTGACAGAGGGACATCGCAATTGTCTTGTATTCTGCGGCTCTGGGAAGAACATGTCAATAGTACAGCACCTTGGTGGTTCACCCAACCCACCTAGTTGCCTTATCAAGCTCACTCATTTAAGAAAGTGGAAAGTTTCCCCTGAACTTTTTGGTAACTCCAGTGGAGGTATCACAAATGCCTCTACTGCCATTTCTACTGCCTCTGTGGCAATTTTTTCCATCCCTGATGTACCAGGCTCTTGTCTTGAGAGAGAGATCTTGAGCCTTTTTAAAGGAGATAGTATTTCTAGATATGCCCTTCTTGTTTTGACTTGTGTTTACAAAGAAGTTGGATGAGGACAGGCGTCTATAAGTCCTCGTAAGAAATAGGCGTCCAGGAGAAGTTCTTGGAAGGGTTCGAAAAGAAATCCTCGGATGAAAAAGGCAAACTGCCCGTATAGGACAGGGTAACAAATTGCCCCGTCACCAGATGGTTCCTTAAACTCTGAAATCGGAAGGGGGATCAAATTGGCATCATTAATAGCAAAATTTTCTGGTCTTAACCATCATTTCTTAAAGGATGTAGGTCGACCTCCAAGGAGGAGCTTCAGGAAGAACCTTCAAGGCCAGGTCTAGCTCTCATACATACTTATGAAGCATTTGTATTCATCATATCTGAGAGAGAAAAACACAAATGCAAGCATAAAGATTTGAATAGCAGTTTGAGCAGACAAGTGTGTTAAGCACGAAGAACAGGATTAAACTGCGGCAATAGCTACTTCCGCTTGAAGTGGGTGAGATATTGGCAAGCAAACAATATTGCCAGAATCCCAATAATTCCTCAAAACTCTGGTCATGGAAAAGCAACAACGGAGGAAACAAAGGTTTTGTCTTCATGTAATAATAATCAAGTGATCACAACATAAGCTAATGCTACCTAGTCAAAAATAAATTGCCTGAAAAACATTTTATCATAAACTTATTTAAAAATTTATACTTTTGTAAATCCTCTACACTGCTAAATAAATAAAACAAATTAAAAATCAACATTCAGAGAAGTAGTAATCTAACAATATAAAATCAGATAGAAAAACTACTGCATTACAGATTCCCTTTTGTGTCTAAAAGCAGATTTCGTAACATGTTTTTCTGATCTCAGCAAAAACATCTTGATTCAAAAGTAAATAGAACATAAAACATCATCCCACTTAATCTATCACTTCAATGTCCTCACCTCCTGAAGGGTGACTAAATATATCATGCGAAAGAGACCAAGTATAGCAGGCTATTGCTCGAACAATTAAGATGTCACAAAACTAACTTAAGGTCACTTGATATTTAGAAAAATTCAAACAGATCTATAATTATTAAATTTCAGAGACTAATCAGGAAAATATATTAAATTCAAGACTAAAAGACTACTCTATTTGATATCAGTATCGCTTTGGAAAAACTAATGAAGTTTAAATTTCAGTCTCTCATTAAACGAATAAGTTTTTTAACCTATCGAATAACATTTCTGAAGCTTTATCTTTTTCACCGGCACTTTGACCTGTGGTTTTCTCAGCCTAATCTCACGAAACGGACACAGAAACAGTCTTGGCTTTAGTGTGAACAAACGTCTTTTCCTACTACAAGAAGAAGAATGTCCTCTCTTGATCTACGAGGTCAAACTTGTGCTCACAACTATGAAAATCCCGACCAAAATTTGTCTTCTAAATAGAATTCAAAAGATTTTGCTCATTTGCTGTAATGGGATTAAATACAGAATATTTATATAAATACAAAATCCTACGATGATTATTAACAGACAGAACACATTTGTGGCACTTGAAGTTATCTCGATTAAAATTGGTTAATATTGATACTTCAAAACTTCTCTCTCGTACAATACTCGACTATCCATCTGGTTCAACTATTCCCTAACATAAGGCTAGCCAACAACTAGCCTTCTCTCATATGGTATTTGACTATCCAACTATCCATTCCCACAACTCAAGACTGACTACTGAATAGCCTAAACATTTGACTAGCCATTCTGGTTATGCTATCTTATAACAATTATATCCTGCCGTGAATAATGACTTCCATCATAGATTAATCTTCCTAAGAACATAAAATGAATAACTTTGTTTGATATCGTCTGCTATAATGATAATGATAATGATAATGATAATGATACCCCCAACTCTACATTGTTCTCTGAAATGTCTCAGCGAAATCCCTGGAAGAGAAACTCAACATTCAACCTCAGAAAACTTTTATATTATTTTGGTTAAATATTTAACCTTCTGTGATTTTATGAAATTGTTAAATAAGTGCAGTATTTTACACTTTTCCATTTGATTTATTCTAGAATCATCTTCGTCACATGGACTTGGAGAAAGAATATATAAAGGAATTCTCATTGGCAGAAATGGTAGGAGGTGGTTGGTCGTCCCTATCTAATTCTTCATGTCTCTCACCTCCTCTGGCGATCTACAAAGCCTACGTTACATTGTGGGGGAGTCTACCCCTGCCGTCAGACTTACAAGCCCCGGCAAAGCAGCACATACTCAAAGACCTACACACCGCAAGGGGAGTCTATCCCCTGCCCCATCAGATTTACAAACCCCGGCTAAGCAGCACGTACGGAAAGACCTATACATTGAAGATCACGTCTTTAACGCGTACCAACACTTGCAGGTCACTACTTATGCCTCGACACACACACACACACACTCACTCTCTCTCTCTCTCTCTCTCTTGACATAGAAATTCCCCAGATCTGTATTTATTGCTTATTTTCAATTAAGAAATGCTGTGAATAATCTAGGCGAGAAGGGGTCTCCCTGTCTAACTCCTTTCTCAATTGGAATTTTCTCACTATCTTTTATGTGGTTTCAGGATTGGTAAACATTCAAATGTGAGTTTAAAATAGAACCTTTGCTACGTGAAAATGTGTTCTGTCTGCTAATAATAAATCTAAAAATGAAATACAATAAAATACAACATACATCAAATGTACAGAGAATGCCAGCGACCTTTTCAGAACGGCCAAGAGAGCTCTAGTTAACTCAAGAAGTTAGCTATAATGGACTACAAACTCTTAATGTACAAATTATAATAGTCACCATTAATATAAATATAATTAAATACAATGGAATTCTGCCAATACAGGCAGAGTATTCTTTACAGGACTGTGATGTCGATATGTATAACCGTGTGTGTAATATCAACAATGTTGAACCTTTCACGTTGTACTAGAATTAACACAGCGTCTATAAAAGTGATTTTGAAATAGACTTGACACTGAAAAAAATAATTAAGACTGTTTTAAACAAGAACTAAACTGTTTTAAAAAAGGAAAACACTGTTCTAAACAATAAATAAACTCTAACTGGGTGTCCTTTTAAACTCGGCAAGTAAAACAATAAGTGAACTTAATCAAAATTGTAAAAGAATTTCTTACCGGAGTCATAAGATATTCTTTTCTCATACAAAATATTTTCAAGTGTTACACAAGAGATATGATATTTTCATTATAAAATAAATTTTTGAACATACTTACCCGCTGGTTATATAAGAATGGCTAGCGTTCCTGACGCCTCGGCAGAACTAATTCAAAAACTCGCGGCTAACGCAGGTATGTCAGGTGTACACTAGCGCCCTGGTGGACTACAGGTAGAACTACTCCCACTTATTCAGATTTTTCTTGCCTCTAGGTCTCTAGGGGGGAGGAGAGTGGGATTATAACTTATATAACCAGAGGGTAAGTATGTTCAAAAATTTATTTCATTATGAAAATATCATTTTTAAACATAAAACTTACCTGCTGGTTATATAAGAATGGCTGATTGACACCCTTGGTGGCAGGTCTGAGACAGCAATTTGATTGAAAATTCACCTAATAGTTACATATAACTAAAATAAGCGGTTCGTCCCTGATAAGGAAAACAGACTGCAATGGTTCTCTGCCTTATTCTGTCTGTTATCCTTAAAAGATCCAGCGGTCCACCCAGGGGGCTGAAGATCTCTAGGAGCTGTCAAACGGTGCCATAACCTCTAACATGACAGGACCTCAACTAATAACCTTGTTCCGGGCGCTCTCAAGGAACAACATGACCACCTGACCAAATCAATAGATTGCGGAAGACTGTCGACCAGTCTACACATACAACCTTAAAGACAACAAAGTTCCAAGAGAAAGAAAAAGGGTACTAGGGATTAGGGGAACGTAGTGGTAGATCCTTCACCTACTACCGCATTTGCAGCAACGAATGGACCCAAAGTATAGCAGTCCTCATAAAGAGTCTGCACATGTTTTAAATAATGAGATGCGAATACAGATTTACTTCTCCAAAAAGTCGCATCCATTATGCTTTGCAGAGAACGATTCTGTTTAAAAGCCACTGAAGTAGCCACTGCTCTTACTTTGTGAGCCTACACCTTGAGCAGTCTAAGATCTGCCTCATTACACTGTGAATGAGCTTCTCTAATTAAAAGCCTTATAAAAAAGGAAAGCGCATTTTTCAACGGCCAAAAAGGAGCAATTAGAGTCATTCTGGTCCCCTTGTGAGATACAAAATTTTGCACTACTTTGTATAGGATCTTGAAAGGGGGGAACGCGTAAACATCCATGTGCGGCCAATCCAGCAGGAACGCGTCTATGTGAGCTGCCTCGCGATCCGGTACTGGAGAGCAATACGTTCCCAGTCTCTTTGTTTTGGAGGTTGCAGAGAGATCTATGAGAGGGTGACCCCATAATCACCACAACTTCTTGCAAACCTCCAGATGCAGCATCCATTCCGTGGACAGAACTTGGTCCCTCCTGCTGAGCCTGTCCCTACTCACATTCTTGGCTCCTTGAATGAATCGAGTCAATAAAAGAATCCTCCTTTCCTTTGCTCAGAGGAGTAGAGATTTCGCCAACTCGTACAGAGACTCCAAGTGGGTCCCCCCCTGCTTCGCTATGTACGCTAGGGCCGTGGTATTGTCCGAATTGACCTGTACCACCTTGTCCAGGACCAGGCCCTTGAATTCTTTGAGGGCTAAGTGCACCGCTAAGAGCTCCTTCTGATTGATATGAAGAGCCTTTTGTTCTTTTGTGGGGAGCAACATTGGGGAGAAGGGAGATCTCAGGGCATTCCCTGAGATCTCCCTTCTCCCCAATGTTGCTCCCCACCCCGAATTTGAGGCGTCTGAGAACAACACGAGGTCTGGGTTCCTCTGCTCCAACGAGAGGCCCTCGTTGAGTTTGTGAGCATGGTTCCACCATTGAAGATGTGATTTGATCGTATTCGTAACGGGAATACTCTCCTTGTCGAGACTGTCTCCCCTTTTCCAATGAGCATTGAGGTGGAATTGAAGGGGGCGCAGGTGCAACCTTCCCACAGATACAAACTTCTCTAGAGACGAGAGGGTTCCCAGAAGACTCATCCATTCCCTTACCGTAGTGACTCTTTTCTCCATAAAGGCTCCCAGCCTTAGAAGGGCTGACTGAACTCTTGCATGCGACGGAAAAGCCTGAAAATCCTGACTCCGAATCTCCACCCCCAAATAAAGGATCTTCTGGGACGGAGTCAGCTGTGACTTCTTTGAACTCACTAGAAGTCCCAATTCTTTTGTCAAATCCAGGGTTAACTGAAGGTCCTTAAAACAGCGCTCGACCGAGGGAGCTCTTATCAACCAGTCGTCCAAGTACAGGGAGGCTCTGATGCCCCTCGAGTGCAGCATGCTTGCCACATTCATCGTTAGTTTTGTAAAAATAAGAGGAGCTGTGCAGAGGCCAAAACCTAAGGCTCGAAACTGGAAGACGTCTTCCCTGTATACGAACCTCAGATAACGTCTGCAGCTTGGATGTATCGGAACATGAAAATAAGCGTCCTGGAGGTCCAATGATACCATCCAGTCGCCTTTCCTCACTGCTGCCAGCACAGTCTTCTGAGTCTCCATAGCGAATTTCGAGTTCTGGACGTAGCGGTTGAGGGCGCTCACATCCAGAACCGGTCTCCATTCCCCTGAACTCTTGGGAACTAGGAACAAGTGGTTGTAAAACCCTGGAGACTCCAAATCCTGCACCCTTTCTACTGCTCACTTTTTGAGTAGAAGCGACACTTGCAGGTGCATGGCTTGCCTCTTCGGTCCTCTTTTGTACTTGGGCGAAAGATCCACCGGATCTGCAACTAAAGGAGGCTTTAATACAAATGGAATTTTGTATCCTTCCTTTAGAAGACGTACCGACCAAGGATCCGCTCCCTTCTTCTCCCAGGCCTGCCAGAAGTTGTTCAGCCTGGCTCCCACTGCTGGAAGGGGAGAGACGTCAGACCCAGCCCCGACTGGGCTTGGCTCCTCTTTTCCTTTGCTTCCTTGCCTCTGGCTTGAAAGTACTTCTCCCTGTAGGTTTACCCCGAAAGGGCTAAGCAGAATGCGAATATGATGTCCCCTCCTTAGTTCTACGAGAAGAGAAGGACGTAGGCAAAACCTTACTGGCTGTTTTAGTAACCAAATCCTGAGTAGCCTTCTGAGTCAAATTTGCAGCCACTTCCTTAACTAAATCCTGCGGAAATAGAGCCGAAGACATGGGCGCAAAAAGCAACTCTGATCTCTGACATTGAGTGACACCCGCAGAGAGGAAAGAACAAAGTAGCTCTTTTCTTTATAACCCCTGCAGTAAACAAAGCAGCCAGCTCATTAGAACCATCCCTGACTGCTCTGTCCATACATGACATAAGTTGGATAAGAATACTTGTGTCCGTATCCTTCATCTCGGCCACTTTTCTGCTTAAGGCTCCCAGTGACCAGTCCAGTAAATTAAATACCTCAAATGCTCTGAACAATCCTTTTAAGAGGTGGTCAAACTCCGACATTGACCACCACACTTTTGTCTTTCTCATGGCCATGCGACGGGAAGAATCCACCAGGTTTGAGAAGTCTCCCTGCGCAGACGCCGGAGCTCCCAAACCTCTCCCGTCTCATACCAAACGTTCGATTTAGAGGCTAACTTAGCTGGTGGAAAAGCGAAGCATGTCTTGCCCATAGCTTTTCTTGTATCCATCTATGCTCCCATTAATTTCAATGCTCTCTTAGAAGAGCGGGAAAGCACCATTCTTGTATAAAAAGAAGTCTTCACTGTCTTGCCCAAGATAAACTCAGAAGGGGGAGATCGCGGAGTAACTGGAGCAAAATTGTCTGGAAATAATTCCGAGAAGACTAGCATTAACTTTTTGAAATCCACTGCATGTTGAGGTGGTTTCTCCTCCTCTCCCTCTGAGATATCCTCCAACTGTTCCTCATGAGAGAGAACCTCATCCTGATCTTCTAATCCAGAGATTGGGGCGGCGTTTTGACCCGAACGTTGAACCTCCTGTGCAGGCGCAACAGTGTCGACATGGGCGCGCTTGCGTTGTTCCATATTAGTTTCCAATTGACAGTCACTCGATTTGCGTTTGCTGTCCCGATCGATTCTATAATGAGATGAGTCTGGCTGGTGCCGCTCTGCCGCCTCCTGGCGCGCCGCGTTCACGCGATGTTGGCGCTGCCGCTCCGAGGAGTCCTGGCGCATCGCGCTCACGCGCTCTGCCCATTCATGGCTCGACTGGCGTGGGTCGTCACGCTGGCACTGCTGGCGACGTTCAGCGCCTTCATCAATTAACTCCTGAGGCTCATCATGTTGCCGCTCAGGCTCTGCTTGCGACAATGGGTCTACCACCGAAGACTGACGCCCAGCCTCACTACCAACAACTGGTCAATAAGACTGCACCATCGACGAGAGCTGTTGTTTCATGTTCAACAACATATTCCACATTGGATCGTCTTGAGGAGATAATTGTACAGCCTTTTCTATAGCGAATTCGTCCTCTTCATCGCTCTCCAATCCTTTACCCCTTTCGGGAGAAGAATCCCAGTCCGAAGGAAGAGGTGGAGCATGAATAGTCACACCCGAACCAGAAATTAACTCCGCATCCGAATCCATTACTCTATCCCCATCGGAACCCACATTCGAGCGCTTCGCAGGAGAACACTCGGCAAGGGACCAAAAACGTTCAGGTGTTTCCCCAATGACAACAACCCGGCTGTTGCGGGGAGGAAAAGTGCGGCTGTTCCACTGACTGAACTTTCCTCTTAATCGGTCTAGATTCTTTACGTCACCTGTCATCACGTGACCCCTCATCTGAAGAGGGAGACAAAGCACTAACCTCATTTTTCTATGGTGAGGGTAAGCGCCCTGAGCTACGCCATCAGGATCACTCGAGGGAACGTCTACGCGACTGATGAAGCCTCTCGTTCCCTTTCGCCCTTCGACATAACTTCGCGCCCTCCACCACACTTAACAAATTCGTCGGACTTTCAACACTTGATCGATCACTAGTCCGACCACTTTTAAGTAAATTAATTTCTGACATCATTTGTTTTTTGTCCGCTGCTAAAGATTCAACCCTCACACCGAGAGCTTGAATTGCGGATAACATCTCCCTCATCGTAGGTTCTTTCGGCTCTTGATCTACCACTACGGGGGAAGAAATAGGATTAATGACATCAGACCTAGATAAATCCACAGAACGGGACGAACTAGGTCTAATCCTTTCTTTTCTAATTCTATCTTTCTCTAATTTCTGAATATAACGCTCGTAAGCTACCCACTGACTTTCCGTTAACGAAGAACATTCTTCACACCGATCCCCATAAGCACACGATTTCCCTCTACATTCAACACAAATTGTGAGCGGATCAACAGAACCTTTAGGAAGTCGAGTCTGACAATCTTTACTACACTTCCTATATAAAGGGGAGGGGTCGGCCATATTGAAAAGTGAGAGAAAATTAAACAATAACAAAGGTCAAAATAACCAAATAACCTCAAAATAATAAAGATTTCAAGAATATTTGAAAAGGAAATTACCAAAGCGAAAGCCAAAAACAAAAAGACAGTACATCACCAAATAAGCCGTCCAATTGAATGTAAATAGCGAGTGAATTTTCAACGTTCTGACCAGTACGACCGGCAGGGAAAATCTGAATAAGTGGGAGTAGTTCTACCTGTAGTCCACCAGGGTGCTAGTGTACACCTGACATACCTGCGTTAGCCGCGAGTTTTGAATAGTTCTGCCGAGGCGTCGGGGACGCTAGCCATTCTTATATAACCAGCGGGTAAGTTTTATGTTTAAAAATACCAGAGAAAAAAGTTGCATGGAATACCAGGAATATACCCAGCTCGCTCACCCTTATAGGGTGTCGGTATAATAACTGGGGTGAGTGAAACCACTACCAGAGGGCCCTTACTTATTAGTCTTCTCCTTCGTCAACATACCCCGTTACTACGAGATGTCGTTCTCTACAGCTACTGCCCCCCCCCCCTCCCCTCACCACTCCCACTACCTATCCTTCTCCCATCATTCCTTGTTAGCACCCGTGAACGTTCGGATGTGTTTTTCGTAGCTCTGTGTTATTTTGTGTTTTTGAAGATGTCAGACGTTTTGTCTGTTTGGGATTTCTAGGTAGCGACACATGTTCATTTAATAACCTCTTCTCTCTTGAAAGACAAATCTTCAGTGGTCATTTCAAGTCTTCAACGTCCTATGAATGGCGATAATCTGAAAAAGAAAATCAAATATTTTAGTTGTGCTTTCAAAAATATTCCAAAATAATACAGATATGAAGAAATCTTAAAATATGCATTTTATATCTCTCTCAAATTCTATTCTACAGTGGATGATTTCTGTACATTTACAAGCAATATACTGTACAGTACATTAGTGATCTTGTATATTTTCAACATCTCAATGATTCTTTAAGCCTACTTGCATAAGTCTGAACTTTTGAATACAGTAATTTCTCTATAGACAAAGTCATTCAATTATTTAATTCAATAATGTCTTGATAATTCTTCAGCCTACTTGCATAATTCTGAACTTTTGAAAGCATTCATCTTTATATAAACAGGTCATGAGATTATTTAGTTTAACTTGCTTGCCATTTCATCTTTATTTAACATAAAATTTATCAAGTAAGCCATTGTAGTCTAGAAATAATAATAACAATGAAAATTTCAACTTTCTGGAAATAAGCCTTAAATTCTCTAATAAAAAGGCAATACATACTGTACTCTGAAGTACATAATGCTTTTTCGTAACTTGGATACGATAAACCACAATCTAGATTCAAGTCCTAATGATTTGAATCAAAGGCAGACCACAATATTATACCATGGTAATAAATCAAGTATTTCATAACATAAAAACCATATTTTCTTAATACGTATTTAGCCAAAACTAGTTAGAAATGAATTCACATGACAGAAGAATTGTCAGCCTATAAATACCAAAAGGGGCTGAATATGAACAAGGCATGGATATGCACTTCACAAGTGGAAGATTTGCAGAGATCCCAATCTGAAGTCAGGTCTCAGGAGCCTGAATCAATGTGGGAGTTCCTTATTGGAAACATACATAAGAATCCAACTCACATTTCTTTAGGGCAAAATGGTGCAATGATTGTACATACATACATATACCAAGGCACTTGCCCCAATTTTGGGGGTTAGCCGACATCAACAAATGAAACAAAAACAAAAAAGGGGACCTCTACTCTCTACGTTCCTCCAGCCTAACAAGGGACTCAACCGAGTTCAGCTGGTACTGCTAGAGTGCCACAGCCCCCTACCCTCCCCCGTTATCCACCACAGATGAAGATTCATAATGCTGAATCCCCTACTGCTGCAATGATTGTAAACTTTTCAAAAGAAAGAGTGGAAGTTCCTCTCTCCTGCTAAGCTCAGAAGAGCGAGAATCAAACTGAGGCTCCAAAGTCTTCAAAATCACTGAAATCTTTCAATCTAAGGATCATGAAAGAACAAGTTGGAATTGGGAATTTTCTTCATCAGGATTGAAGGAGTCTTCACGGCAGCTTTACAAAATTATCGATTTCTGAAGAGTTATTGGATATTAAATGCTTGCAGTATTCAAATGTATGGACTCTGGTGAAGCGATTACTTGGAGGAAAGACCTTCTTGTCTATCACTACTGAAGATATGGGAAACTATGTTGCATTTATCTTACACACATTTTCAGCAGTACTTTACAAAATGACTTAATGCTCTCTATTTGTTCCCCACAGCTACAATTGAATCGTGACACACGAAGCTAGATTTCCTGTTTCCTTGAGTTCATATACAGAAAATCCTCAACTTTCAAACCTAGTAGGTTCCAAGAAGCTGTTTGAAAGTAAAGTTTTGAGGCTTAACCTGAATCCAATCCCTATAATTTTCAGCTACAAAACTCAACAAATAGTCAGGTTTCATATGAAATAGATATCGGGTTATTACAAATGTTGTTTAGCTTACTGTATTAAATGATATAATATTGTTTGATTATAGTATTTCTTTATCTTATCTTTGTTATTTCTAGTTGGATTTGTGTTTTTATCTCAGAATATTTGTAA
The DNA here is from genome assembly GCF_036898095.1 of Palaemon carinicauda. Lineage (NCBI taxonomy): Eukaryota > Metazoa > Arthropoda > Malacostraca > Decapoda > Palaemonidae > Palaemon > Palaemon carinicauda. Next base: position 19,703,509 of record NC_090767.1, read on the forward strand.
ATCTAATGTTCGTACGTTGGGGATCTTCTGTATTGAAGAACTGCCCACGTTTTGCACCTATGAACACATGGTTATTTCTAAGGCATTTCTAGTTATGCTCCATCCCAATTCCCAACATCATCATGCACTCGTAGCAGCTTCCTAGTAGTCTGGCAAATATCTGTTCACCTTGCTTCCAATAACAAACCTTCCATAGGTATGACTAACGAAAGTTTTTTAGAACTTCTCACAAGGACATCATTTCTGCAATCTTTTGTTATCTTAACCTCATATGACCTAATAACATAAATCCCCAACAATCTCATGGCAAACGGAAGTTGTAGCAATTAAAGCCAGTTTCTCCATATCCCCACAGTGCCTTAAGTACCCCAAGTAAGACTGCCATATTCACGCATGAAGACTCGTCAAGTTTCATCGATACATTTTGGAGTATGGTAAATACTTGGTCCTCATAATATCACCTATCTTCTATTCATATCTCTAAAGGGAGGGAAACAGATGCTGTGGCTAACTTTATCAAAACCTGACACTTTTTCTAAATTTTTTGTTAAGGATGTTGTAATGTATTGAGAAACACTACTCTCTCATTCTACTATGTTGAACCTTTGAGTTGTTATTGTTGTCTTCCCCGCCATCCACGAACTGTGACGCCAGCAGAAGCATGGGTCTGTTTACTTGTATTTGATGTACCAGAATAAAGTATGGACTTACCAACCTGTCTTCTTGGAACCTAAGTACTAAAGGGACGAGGATGTAACAGTGGCGACGAGGAAGAACCCAGTGTACAAAGAGGTATGTCATATGGAAGCAGAGTTAGTGTACCAACGACAGCCGGCCGTATCTAGCCTAGCACACCCAGTTTAGGCCTGGCCAATGTCCAGACTCCAGTGAGTAGCCTGAGTTCAGCTGTAATTGTTGGGGACTACCGATTTACCGAAGTTCCATACCCAGTCAGGAAGGATGGCAGCAACAAGGAGACCGGCAATTCCCGAATTCAATCCAGATAAGTTGGAACTAAATTGTTGGTTGGATCTATTTTCCATGAATTGTGAAGTAAACGAAGTAACCGAGGCGACAGCAAAAAGGGCTTTGTTGCTTTCTTCAGTGGGAGTAGAGACTTTTTCCACGATCTGTAAGTTAACAGCACCGAAATTGCCGTCTGCAGTTCCTTTTGATGACCTAGTAAATCAACTTAAGTCTCATTTCATAACGAAACCAAGTTATCATAGAGCATTATGTGATTTCCTACAGAGGAAGAAGAAAAGTAGTGAGTCAGTGAAGGAATATTATGCAGAACTTAAATTATTAGCTCAACAGTGTGAATTTAATAATGAGTTTGACCGAAGGTTGAAGGAACAGTTATTGGTTGGTATTGATAATGAAGTATATTTTAAGGTTTTATTAGCTGATCCTTTTGAGTTTAAATCCATCTCCTCTCGTGATTTACTTGCCAAGGTTACCAATTTAGAAACTGCCTATGTTACCGAGTGTAGTCCTACTTCAAGTTCTTTTACAGATAATAGGCCATCAGGTACCGTTAACAAGGTTAGGCATAGTTAACTAGGCCTAGGCCTAATTCTAGTGCAGACTCTAAGGGGAGAGGTAAAAGTGATTATGGTAAAGCTCAAGGTAAATGCATTCATTGTGGGCGTGATAACCATTTAGCTAATAATTGTAAATTTAAGAATGCTAAATGTTATTACTGTGGCAAGGAAGGCCATGTGAGTACAGTGTGTTCCAATAAAAAGGTTAGAAATAAATCTAGGAATGTTAATACAGTGCATGATGTAGACGAGTCTACTAGTAAGCATATTCCTGTTAATGAACATTTTCATGATTCTTATGATTTATTGAAACTTTTTGATTTTGATGTGAATTCTATTGACTTTGTCGATAATTATGAGGAACCATATAGAGAAATTTTAAGGTTAAATGGGTTTCCCCTAGAATTTGAATTAGACACTGGCAGTGGTGCATCCACTATTTCACGGCATGATGCTAATAAATTGAATTTAACACCATTACCAACAAGGAAACGCTTAGCTAATTATGATAAAGCGGAAATGCAGGTGTATGGTGAAATAAATTGTGATGTTTCTTTTAAAGGCCAAATGGTCAAGGGACAAAAGTTTTTTGTTGTAGATAATGATTTAAATTTAGCAGGCAGGTCTTTGATGAAGAAATTGAAATACCAGTGGGTACAAGTTGATAATGTGAGTGATGATAAATTTAAAGGTCCTCTTATTACCCCAAGTAGTGCATCTAGGCTTAAGCTTGATTGTGTAAAAATGTTCAATGAGTATCAGGTGGTGGAAGGATCACCCATTACAAATTATGAGTGTCAATTAATGTTAAAAGAAAATGCTGTGCCTAAGTATTTTAAAGCCAGATCTGTGCCTTATCATTATAAATGTAAAATTGAGAATAGTTTGAAAGAACTGGAAAGTAAAAATATTGTGAGCAAGGTCGAGCATGCAGGAGATTGGGCCAGTCCTATTGTTCCTGTAATGAAACCTAATGGTGAAATAAGGATTTGTGTAGATTTTAAGTATCTCAATACCCAAACAAGTGTTAATACCTTTCCATTACCGAGATTGGATGACATTTTGGCAAATGTAGGTTCTTGTCGGTATATTTCAAAATTGGATTTGAAAAATGCATATTTACAGGTATCTGTGAGTGAAAATTCTCAACAATATTTAATTATGAATACTCATTTGGGATTATATAAGTTCCACCGATTGCCTTTTGGGTTGTCGTCAGCACCAGGTATATTTCAGAGGTTTATTTCTGAATTATTGGCAAATATTGAGGGTGTTCATGTATTTTTAGATGACATATTGATTGTCGGAGCTACCAAAGAGGAACATGACAGGAGTTTATGTAAGGTTTTATCAATTTTGCAACTGAGAAATGTTAAATTGAATAAAGATAAATGTATTATCGGTTCTAGGGAAGTACCTTATTTAGGATACATTTTAAGTTGTGAGGGAATTAAACCTGACCCAAAGAAAATAGAGGCAATTTTGGAAGCTCCAACCCCTCAGTCTGTCCAGTCTTTGAAATCATTTTTGGGGTTATGCACTTACTACAATAGTAGGTTTGTACCTCAGTTCAGTTCTATTTTATGTCCTTTATATAATTTGACACAAAAGAATGTTGAGTTTCATTGGTCAGCAATTCATGAAGAAGCTTTTCAGAGTATTAAGGAAGCCTTGGGTAGAGCTGATATTTTGGATAATTTTAACCCCAATGCTACCATGATTTTAGAAGTTGATGCTAGCCCTGTAGGAGTGGGAGCTGTTCTTAAACAAGAATATAAGGGTAAAATTTCTACCATTTCGTTCAAAAGTAGAAAATTAGCTAATGCTGAGTGTAATTATTCTCAAATTGATAGAGAGGCTTTATCCATTATTTTTGGAGTCAAGAAGTTTTCTGATTTCCTTTTGGGTAGGAAGTTCGTTATTAGGACGGACCATAAACCCTTGACTCATTTATTTAACCCTAGTAAGAGTATTCCACAATTATCTAATGTTCGTATTCAAAGGTGGGCTTTATTCCTATCAGGTTTTGATTTTAAAATTGAGCACATTAAGGGAGTGCATAATACAGTGGCAGATGCTCTTAGTAGGCTACCATTATGTAGAGATGATACTGATTTTCATGTACCAGGAGAATATGTAAATTTGATTAATATTTTGGATAAGAATTCTTTTGATGTTATAATGGTAAAAGAATGTATAGAAAGAGACACTGTTTTATGCAGAGTGAGAGATTATGTAAGGAGGGGGTTCCCCAAGGAAAATGTGATGGAAAATTGTATGTTACCATTCTATAAATTGAGAAATGATCTTTCTTTGCATGATAATGTATTACTGTATAGGAATCGTATTTTGGTTCCTGAAATGTTGAGAAAGCGTGTTATGGAAATGCTTCATGAGGGCCACAAGGGTATTGTTGCCATGAAAGCCGAAGCAAGGTCTTTTGTATATTGGCCTAATATGGACCAAGATTTGGAACAAATAACTTCTAACTGTGCATTATGTATAACAAATCTCAAACATAAGGCCATTTCACCTTTATCTTGGCCGTCAGTAGATAGACCTTGGTCCCGCTTGCATGTAGATTATTGTGGGCCCATTAACAACATGCAATATTTGATTATTATTGATTCCTTTTCTAAATTTATTGATGTCTATGCTTGTAAGAATATAACTTCAGAGGATACCATACAATGTTTAAGGTCGTGTTTTGCTAATTATGGTATTCCTGACACAATTGTATCTGATAACGCCACTTGTTTTATGGCTAGGGAGACTCAGAATTTCTTTCAGAAAAATGGTGTTAGACATTGTTCAGGAGCACCATATAATCCAAGTACAAATGGGCTTGCAGAACGGGCTGTCCGAATATTCAAAACTAATTTCAAAAAGTTTGATTGTAAATTGCCTGTAAAAACCAGAATGGCAAAATTTTTGTATACCTATAGACGTACAGTACAGTCTTCTACTGGCTGCTCCCCAGCTGAATTATTATTTGGAAGGAAATTTAAGGGTCCACTAGATGTTATAATGCCTAAACAAGGAGATGAGTTTTACGTTCATGAGTCTAAATTCAGAGTTGGTGATGCAGTATATGCCAGGAATTTTGGTAAAGGACCAGAATGGGTAGAAGCTAAGATTATCAAAGTTCTGGGTGAAAGGAATTATTTAGTTTCTGTAGATGTTAATGGTATTTTGACTTGGAAGCGTCACTTATCACAGTTATTTGAGAGAAAAATGTATAATACTAGAGTAACTGATGAATCATCACTATTAAAAGATACAATGATTCCTTCTGTTCCTGTAGTTTCTTCTCCCAATAATGTACAAGGATTAGAAGAAACAAATAACCCTATTCAGAACTCAAGTAGGATTTGTAATCCCAATGTAGAAGTAGTAGGATCAGAGAACAGTAATTGTGATACTGGTGCCATTGTAAGAAAATCTACCAGAGTAAGTAAAAAACCTAGGAGACTCATTGAACAAATTTAATTTTTTTTGTGTGTTAACCTAAGGGGGGAGGAGTGTAATGTATTGAGAAACACTACTCTCTCATTCTACTATGTTGAACCTTTGAGTTGTTATTGTTGTCTTCCCCGCCATCCACGAACTGTGACGCCAGCAGAAGCATGGGTCTGTTTACTTGTATTTGATGTACCAGAATAAAGTATGGACTTACCAACCTGTCTTCTTGGAACCTAAGTACTAAAGGGACGAGGATGTAACAGATGTGAATAGGTATCAGTCAATCCAACATTCACCTGCACAGATGACTGCCCAGAAAGTTAAACGTACACACATGGAAATTCAATAAATTATTTGCTAATTCCAAAGATATCCATCACTGGAATACTACCGAACTGGATGAAAGCTCTAGAAAAGTTCAGGATATTATGGAAATCAGGAAGTTACATAGGGATAATGGATCTTTTATCCCTCTTGTAGCACAATGCTTCTCTATGCATCATGGATACCCTAAGACGCCTCAATACAAGAATGCTCGTGGTTTGAGGGAGACACATTTACTTCAAATGTTCAGTCTCAGTTTCCTTTTAAATGAAAATCTGCTCAACAAAGGAGTGTCTTACAATTAGCCAGAAAACGGCAGTCATTTTGGAATACATTCCAAGGGCAATGGGTCAATTCTGGTGTTCCCTCTATAAACAATTTCAAAAGCAATTCTAGTATTCCTTCCTCAAACAATTATAGAAACAAAGCTGGTGTGTCATCTACACACAGCTGTACAAAGTGGGATTCCTTTTGTTGTATTATCACTAATTATGATATTGGCCTTCACTGGGATATAACCACTACAGCCATCCGTACGAAGTCATATTTCAAAACAGAATTTCCACATCTACAGAGCCTGTTTCAGAATTAGTGTTCTCTCTATCTTGAAGACCATCTGCAGTCTTACTCTATCAAGGTGTTAACATAATACCCAGCCCATTACCAAAGGTCTTCTATTACATAAACCAAGAGTCTCTGTATTATCTTTCCCCTAAGACATACAATGGGGGCCAATATAGTAACGTCCCTATCTGGTGAAAGCCCGACTGGGGTTCGAATCCTGCTCAAATTTGTTAGTTTCTTTGGTCGCTGCAATCTCACCATCCTTGTGAGCTAAGGATGGGGGCTTTGGGGGAGCCAATAGGTCTATCTGCTGAGTTATCAGCAGATAGCTTGGGTGGAGAGGGGGCTTGGGCACTGGTCATATGTATATATGATCAGTCTCTAGGGCATTGTCCTGCTCGATAGGACAATGTCACTGTCCCTTTCCCCTCCCATTCATGAGCAGCCTTTAAACCTTTAAACCTGAAACTCTTCATTAGTTTAAGAGACAACTCCCCGTTTCAACCTCCTCAAACTATTATCACCAAATTTTTCACAATTTTCATCAGTTTTTTCAAGAATTTATAAAGTCGGAAATTGATTTGATTACCTATCTTTATGTAGTTTTATAATAAGTTGCTTTTCCAAAGGTTTTAGTTTTCTAATTATGGACTTCTTATTCCCTGGAATGATAATTAGTTTTGCTCCATAGGAACAAGTACTCTCACTGTATGAAACTGAGGATGATAACAGAAACTATGTTACGGTTACTACAGAGAAAATAACCTCGTATTTTTACCCATATGGGAAGAGAAATGAAGGATAAAAATGGTTGAATATCACTGAGGACTAAGCTACCTACAAAATATGTGACATTCACATTTCAAAAAAGAATTCAAAAGAAAGCATGAATGCTAAAATCTTTGCTCAAAAATAAAATTTAGGCCAAAAATGCTTTCTACAACTTACTATCCAAGAGAGGGAGCAAAGACCTATTGTACTGAATAAGATAAAAATTCTTGGATTTTTATAATTCTAAATCTTTCTTAAAAGGAATAGATAGCACATGAACGTCGGGTAAGATTCATAGATATATAACACATAGAGCAGCACTGCGTAGCATGATGGAAAGTATGAGAAAATCAATGGTTTAAATGCCACAATAATTAGAATTTTAACAAGAAAATTTCCTATTTCTTTACTCACCTGATGTTCATTTTGCTTCTCCTCCAGAAGCTCTGTTTAAACAATAATTGCCTATTAAATGTTAAAATTTTCATATTTTCTTTTGCTTCAGACAATACGCACCCTTATCAATGGAATAGAGCCCTCTGGCAGTAGGTAGTGGGAAGTCCAGGTTATCCCATTAGTCTACAATTGTTGCCTGGAATGTACACGGTAATTACTTCTGGAAGATCCTGTTCCGTATTTCCTATTATCGTCAGGGGCAATTCATTGATTTAAACTACAGGGGCACTCGGTAGAGCACAGACCTCCACCACTGCAATTTATCTCTCGACCATGACCTTAACGTATATCAATTGCCATGAATGTTCATACACTCAAAAATGAACCAAGTTTGAAGTCTCTGTGACATTTATGTCTAAACATATACCTGATTACATGAATTGGACATTTTGCTTGACCGTGACCTTGACCTTCCAAAATTTAATAATTTCCAGCTGTTTACATAATGGTTGACCGCTGTAAGATTCATTACTCTGCGATTAAAATTTTGACCAGGAAGCTGTTCACAAACAAACAAACACACACAAATTACAAACACACAAACAGGGGCAGAAACATAACATCCCTCCAACTTCGTTGGAGGTAATAAACCTTTGTCCTCTCATAGAAGACTTATCTTAAAGACGGAGGAAATTCCTGTACGCAAAACGGCTACTTTAATTCGAGGAATGTCGAAGCACTTAGACCTGTATAATGAGTCGAAGAAGTAACTCCTGTCAACCTCCTACGAACCTGGGGAAAATATATCCCAAGTGATAGGTTTCTGCCAACACTTAACAGACGGTCATGGAAGAAAGTATATCCTTAAAGGATATGGTCTCTGAAAAAGTTTCTCATTTAAAAAAATGGGCTTGCATACGCCTGTCCATCCTCTCCCTTCTATGGAATGATCTTCCTCATCGGTGGAACTTCAAACGTTCAAACTTGCAACGAATGTTTTTATGTTGAACAGAAGTAGAAGTCAAGGATTTCCTGGCTGGCGGCGATGAAACCACAGGAGAAGACCGAGGATTTTTTCCTACAGTAGGTAAAGACTTGCTGATGGTCGTCATATCCTGCGCTCTTTCTGCAGGAGGAACAGCAGAAGAGAAGGGCATAGCAGTAGGAGTCCTGGATGTCCTAACGTCTACTAACATTTTTCTGCAGCTTCTATGCACAAGGATTACCATTGAAGCCACAATTTCCTCAGGTCCAAGTCCCTGCAGACATCGTCGTCGTTCATCATGAAGGGGGGCGAACGACAAGGAGGCAGGGGAAGGTGATACAGTACTCCTACCTCTCTTGAATCCTGCCCCAGGGTCAAATGGGGTCTCCTCCTTCTTTGGTGTTCCTCCAGAGGACTCTGCTCTAAAGGAAGCCAAAGAAAGCAGCACTAAGAGAACCAGAAGGCGAGAAGGAGGAGCTAAAGAGCATCCTCAGTGGCAGTTTTGGCATGACCACTTCTAAAGTCGAGGAGTCTCTCTAAGACTACTTCCTCCTCCTTCTACCACACTCGGACCATTCCAAAGGAGGTCATCACCTACACTCTTTACAGGGGCATGACTGAGAGCACTCATGAGCCTCGCACAAAGGACAAATGAGATTGGGGTCCACAGAAGTCCGACTCGTAAACCTGCTGCAAGTGCAGCCAGGCTTAACTAAGGCAGATTTGCATGTCTGCAACTGGGTTTTCCACCAGAAGACGACAGCAAATACACTTTTAAAAAACAAAAAAAAGCATAAAATGATTAAAAACAGCCAATGTTAAGGACACAGAGTATATCACTCCTACACAGTAGCTGAATTCAAAGTAGCTGCTCATTGGACTGCCAATTAGGTGGGACTTCCTGGCCACCCAGCAGTAACTGCCACTATCTCTATAAATTTTAACAGCCGAGTTTCTGTTGCGCTGAATCCCACTCCTATTAATAAATGATGGTTTGTATTTGAGTAAGAATAGTCTTCATTATAACAAAGACTTACTACAAAATACTCACAAATCAAACAATAAAAAATAGGTTCATGAAATAAACGACACTCCTGGAAAATACAGAACTGTCCACACGTAGTTGACGCAAATGCTCACACCTGGAAAAATGAGTTTACTGTAATGCACGCTACACTATATAGTACTAGGATCTTTATAATTATAATACAAAACCAGTGCTCTTAAAAACTATACAGTATTGCTGGTTATTGTATCAAAATCCTGTATAAATTATGAAATATGAAACACCACTGCTTTATAATTGACTGGTTTTGTAAAACAGAAAATCAAAGTGCTCTAAAAAACTATAAAGTACTACAGGTTATGGTATCAAAAGTCTGTAGAAATTATGAAATAAAACATAGTATTGCTGTGTACACCACCCACCTTCATAATATCTTTGATTTCATTTTCACATCTCTGGCATCAAGTGTAAGCAGATTTTTAGTTCACTCTTGAAGTGATTCTATATTACCATAACTGGTTCCTATAGCCTCCAGTTTAGCTTCAGCAGCGAAAGCCTTCCACTCGCTTCCTGAGAAAGATCTTGACTTCATTCAGCTCATAGATGAGCATTTCCTTAGACGTACACGTCCCACTAGAACAGTGTTCGTATTGTTGACTGCAAAATACATTAAACTGTTATCATTATTGGCTAAGCTACAATCCTAGTTGGAAAAGCAAGATGTTATACGCCCAAGGGCTCCAACAGGGAAAAAGAGCCCAGTGAGGTAAGGAAATAAGGAAATAAATAAACGATATGAAAAATAATGAACAGTTAAAATAATAAATATTAAAACAGTAACATCAAAATAAATCTTTCATATATAAACTATATAAAAACTTATGTCAGCCTGTTCAACATGAAAATATTTGCTGCAGGTCTGAACTTTTGAAGTTCTACCGATTTAACTACCCAATTAGGAAGACCATTCCACAAATTGGTCGCAGCTCGAATAAAACTTATAGAGTACAGTGAAGTATTGAGCCTCATGATGGAAAAGGTGTGACTATTAGAATTAACTGCATGGCTAATATTACAAACCTGCATAACGAACTAATTGAACGACGAACCATAATTATAATTATTTATTACTATTATCAAGACAAAAATAAGTGACTACAGTAGTCATGTAGTATCAAAGGCCTTGCAAGCAATTGGAATTCAATAAATATAGTCTGCATTATGTTCCATACCTTAAGAGTTTCATCTTTCTATGGTTTTCATTGCTTCACACATCTCCAGAGGTTTCTCGACCGATCTTGGATAGTTCTCCAACTCTGAGAACCTAACATCTGCAGGGAGACTCCTTATTAGATACGTCATCCATACTGATAATGTAATCCTCTCGTCATCCAGGTTCATCCATGGATGACCATGTCAAAACGCATCTGAACCCTAGCCTGATTGAGAGGTTCTTCGCTTCGTGAGGTACTCGGCTTTCGGAGCACCTGTCCGAGGGATTTTCTTTCTGAAATTACCATAATGACAATACATGAGCCGCACAGCATTAGAGACTATCATTAAATACATATATGGTATACTGTATAAGACTATTCCCTAAGCCACATACGTTTAGGCCATTCTCAGTTAAGGTACTCTAGATTTCAATCAAAAATAAAGCCAGGTATCTAAGTTTAGAATATGCAAACTATTTCTGTATGGAGCATCAATGATATGCTAGTCTTAGATCAAGCTTCATCCCAAATATTGAAGAGTAAAGCACAGATGGTAAACTGAAGAGCAGTTGAGTACAGTATTACCGAGTGCCCATCTATGTTGAAAAGCACGCATTTCTAACAGGTCGATTTACAGGTGCAATTCTTCCAAGAAACACACCCCTCAGACAATTTGATTCCTAAGGTGTGCACCCTACCCCTCCTTCAATACCTCCGAGAACACACACATCTCTGGAGGCAGGAAGTCGAGTGTAACTCATTCAAAACGCACACTATTATATATATATATATATAAATATTATTTCAATATCCTAAATCCATCCGTGGGCATGAATTAGAACTAATAATTTGCTACAGAAATTCCTATAAATTTGATAGATACAGGAGTCAGGAGTTACGAAAAGCACGTAGCTGTAACTGTAATAAAAGAAGAGCCTTTGTATAATAACGGACAGGGCCTCTTGCATGCATAGAACACTACCTAACCTAAACTTACCCACTTAACCTAACCTACAAGCCATGTCCTTACATACTTACCTATGAGAGGGCTAACACCACCCGGCGATCCCACTTAAAATGACGTATTTTTAGTGATAGGGTTGAACAGAAGCGAGTTATGGGGACATATCCGTCATCATACATACACCCCTAAAAGGAGTCAAAATATTACAAGCTCACATAAATATTTAACAAAGAACAAAAGTACGCTTATAATAAGCCTTGCAATTAAAGCAATGGCCTTTAGAAAGGGATAGAGGAACCTACATAGTGGAGTATTTCAAGATGCAAAGCCGCTGGCTTGTCCCTTACGACTCCTAATATGGAACTCTCGCCACAATTTAGGTCCTACTTCGTAAAATAGGTTACAATAAATGGCATAATTACTCGGTAGGCCTAAGTTAGAGGAACATATCCAAGATGAGGTTCATTTGCTAATTACTCAGGGGAAGCTTAGATATCCGCATGGGAGCCTTTGTATATTAGCGGCCAGTTCCTCCCGCATGCATTAAAAATGGGGACCAACTGACATAACCTTCGAACCCCTAACCTAACCTACAAGCCATGTCCTTACCTACTTATCTAACAGTGGGGGAGGGGCTAACGGCCCCCTGCGACACCCCCCCCCCCCCCTTACACTGCCATCATACATACACACAGGTGATTGGAAATCAATAATGGGTGCATTTGTAGACTAGTGGACATAGGCTCAAATAAGAGAAAATTGGATTCCTATTTTATGAAATACAAGATATTACGGCCACCAGACTATTTACTTCATTGGGTGGGTGAGCCCACTGTTCTACAAATGACTTTAATGGCCTTACTTTTGCCGTGAAATTGGTTTGGAACAAGATAATGTCACCCATAATTTATATATTTGTTTTATAATAAGACATTTTATATATATTCGTAGATTACAATTAAAATAAACCACACAATTCATAAGCGCGAGCTGATGTCATTGATCACGTGACCGCTAGCGCGGGAATCAAGCGAAGTGAAAACAAACCAGAGCAATGGCTTACAATTACGTGAATTCTTTGGATGGAGCTGCTAAAACACGTTACAATATAAAGTTAAATGCTTCAGGCGAGTAATAAAATATAAAATACAACTGTTCTAACTTCTAGCGACACTTGCAAGTTAAAAATGATGATAAACAATAATTATTTTGAACTGTTTACAGCACACAAGTGTGAGATGTGATAACCATAATGTGATAAACTGCCACTGAAACTGTATTTACTTTTTTACCTGTGATAAAGTGTTCACTACAAATAACCCAACTCTGGTGGGGACCATTTGTGTCCATTTGGATTCATTTGCTGGCATGCTGCAAGCCACTTATCCCTCCTATCCGGACTTCTGCTACGACTGGGGAACTTGTAAAAATGCAACATCTTTCCTTGCATCATATTGTGATTCTTGCAGTTGAAAATAACACATGATGAAGGCATAATGGCGAATGATTTAGCTTTAACAGACGACCGTTCATGCAGCACCACGTTAAAGTGTGGTTTGTTTTCACTGCGCCACGTGCGTAGCTATTTTGGGAAGTCACGTGACTGCTCAGTTACCCGGATTGGCCGCGCTTACGAATTGGAAAGCAGTAATGGCTGGGTGCTTGAGGGTACATTCGGGCACGCTGTTCTGTCTTGTTTCTCTTCTTTGTGTTTTGTTAAAAGTTTTCTTAGTTTAAATGGGAGATATTTATTTTAATGTTGATACTCTTAAAAATTTTAATTTTCCTTGCTTCCTTTCCTCACTAGGCTATTTTCCCTGTTGGAGCCCTTGGACTTATAGCATCCTGCTCTTCCAACTAGGGTTGTAGCTTAGCAAGTAATAATGATAATATTACCGCCAAGAATACAGCAATATAAGGGTAAGTAGGTAAGGACATGGCTTTTAGGTTAAATGAGCAGGCATTTTTGAGTAGAGGTTTTGCATAACAGACAAAGTTTTTGCAGTACAGAGGCCATGTCTAACAAAAGTAGAAAATGGGAAGAAAATTCCCATTTTCTCTACACGAGGGAGGAACTGGCCGCTGATATACAAAAAGCTCCAATATTAAAGTAGCATATTTATATAAAATTTACCAGGTTATGTAAACAATACTTAAAGTAAAATATACATCATTCACCCGAGATTTAACAAATGTATTAATATAGTAATTTACCTACTTATAGTAACCTATAACATTTACCAATAGCGTAAGGGACATTTACGGCACATAAACCAATTATTATTATCATTATTACTAATTGGTAAGATACAACCCTAGTTGGAAAAGCAGGATGCTATACGCCCAGGGGCCCCAACAAGGAAAATAGCCCAGTGAGGAAAGGAAACGAGGAAAAATATATTTCCAGGACAATAACATTAAAATAAGTATCTCCTATATAAACTACAAAAACTTTAACAAAACAAGATAGAATAGTGTGCCCGAGTGTGTACCCTCAAGCAAGAGAACTCTAATCCGAGACAGTGGAAGACCATGGTACAGAGGCTATGTATTCCATAAGCTTAACCTAGTCTAATTTACGATATATACAACGCCAGTCTAATCTGCATGGAAAAATAAGGTTTTTACATTATAATATTTGCTAAAATATACATTAATTTACCTGAACTTACCGAAAACAGTGTACAGACATCTTGTATAAACTTGGTCAAAAATCAAAAGGTTCGTAAACAAACTTTTGTAAACAAACAAATGGCTCCCAAATGTATAACCACAGTTTCGAACTATTTCATTGTGTAATATATTGAGGACATTAAAGCACAAATAATACAAATATTACAAATTTCGATACAAAATCAAGTCAAATAAACCCTAAAAATGAAAAAAATATATTAATTTTCTTCGCACTTCGAAAAAAAGGAAATAAAACGTTTTAAACAAATGGCTCCCCGACAACTTAATCAAAGAAATAGCGTAAATAATTTTGGTATCACTAATGAAAATTTTATTAAAATTGAGCCAAAATGTAGAAAATAATTATCAGTTTTTTCGTAACTTGAGAATTTAAATCACAAATGTTTCTCATTAACGTTGAAAAATCAATTACTGTTGGATAATGTCTAGAACTTGTACCATTAATGAAAATATTATTAAAATTGAGGCAAAAGTGTCACAAAACTTAGAAAAAATTATCAAAATACTTTTTTGTAATTTATGAATTTAAATTCCGATACAAATGTATCTATTTACCGTTGAAAAATCAATTATTATTGTAGTGAATAGAGTGGCTTTGCCTCTCTCCAATATGGCATCTCCATACTGGCTGACTGGACAGCTATGTAAGTGTCTGGGAATTAATACAAATAAACTCGTCTTTGTATGGAATCCTTATTATTTTAACCATCTATGCTAATTATCCGTCTTTTATTGAAACTCTTGTCAAAATTACCTGATTATGCAGAAATTATTTGCGCAAATGAGTAAGCCAGTTCAGTCAGCAAGTGTATCATTTGCGCAAATAATTTGCGCATAAAAGGGTGATTTTGACAATTATTTCAATAAAGACGGATAATTAACATAAATAAATAAGATTAAAATAATAATGATTACATAAAAAGGTGGGTTTGATTCGATTAATTCCCAGACTTACGTTTCTTATTGAGAATTCCTCTAAGTACTCTGGATACGACAAACAGATATTTCAGGTCCTGTAGGAGTCACAAACAATGTTTCCACATGTGATAGGACCAAGAAAACAGCTCAAAACTGTCAGTTATTAATGCAGCGTGGTTAAAATACTAAACCTAAAGAGCATTCTAGTTTTAAAATATTAAAATCTCAAATATTAGGTCATTTCCCCTTAGTACTTCTTCAACACAAGCTATTACAAGTGCTACCTATAGTTCATCATCTTCTCAAAGTACGTTATATAATATATTCTCTCTCATAAATTATATTTTTCAACCAAAAACATTGGAATTTAACTCACAACAGCAAACCAGAAAAATTTGACTTTCACAACTTTTTCCCCAGATTCACTAGAATATCCCTATTTTGGGACAATTTTCCCCAGATTCACTAGAAATTTCCCTATTTTGGGACAATTCCTCTAAAAGCAGGACCATCAGTTGAGACCTTTACAACGGCGCCTCTAAAAATCTAGCAATTTAGTTCATCTTTCTATTATATTATTTTGCCTTTACTCCAAATCATGTCTAAATATTTACTTCTTTTCTATTTTCTTTCAATAAATAAAAATCATCATATTATTTGCGTTAGGTCTTCCCTGTAAGGTTTAAAAATAAAAGGCTTAAGTCTTCTTATTTTCACAAACATTACATTTTATTTAGACTTCCCCATTTGTGTCTATTCATAATATATTTCTAAGCGCTCTCTCTCTCTCTCTCTCTCTCTCTCTCTCTCTCTCTCTCTCTCTCTCTCTCTCTCTCTCTCACACACACACACACACACTCGAGTAACATTGAACTAAGGTCAGATCCTTTATCAGATTTAGTCAATTTGAAATACATTACAGATTATAATAAACAAAATTCAAAAAAATAAATAAATAACTACAGAGTAATTTGTATTTTTAATTACAACAAGGAAAGAAAAATATTGACACCAAAGAAAAGCAACAAACGAACGAACCGTCACAAGATTTCTCCTCTCGGATATGTTCGATTTGTATTGACATCGACTTCGTTTTTAATATCTCTAATGACTGTTATAATAAGTAATTCAATAAGTCCTAACTTTACATAAAGTAATTTAGGCTTTCAGTGTAGGCCTATAAGTGTTTATAATAAGCCTGAAAAGCTCAAATTAATAACTACTTATGCGACGTCGAAGTTAGAATTAAAGACATTCGAACACAAGAATTATTTATTTCGCGAATATTGCAAATTAAGAATTTCATTTGTAAAACTAGACCTACGCCATTGATTTTATGTAAATTTTCTCTAATATTTGAACAAAATGAACAGAAATTTGTAAGATTTCTCTTGACCTGAGAAAATATTTATGTATCTGGCAGTTAGTAAACTGTAGTTGGTCGCAGTCAAGGCCAGATGAGACATGTAGGTGTAGCAACCTCATCCCTCGTTCTGTGTCTAAGATTATTATACATTTGGCAACAAGTTTCGATAAAGACGAGCTGTGATTGGCTGAATTGAAATGGAGTTCTGTGATTGGTTGATTCAAAATGGGTGGAGGGTATAAATAGGAGGAGCCAACCAGTTGGCACTCAGTAGAGGGGGAGGGGAGGGTGGGGGTAACAAGGGGAAGGGAAAGGGGAGGAGGGGATTGGGGCTTTGGGGGCTGGGGGAGGGATAGGTCAGGGTGGGAGGGTTGGGGGTTAGGGTAGGGTGGGAACGGGTTGGGCGGGGGGGGGGGTGAGGGGTAGGGTAGGGTGGGAATGGGTTGGGCTGGGGGAGGGGTAGGGTGGGGGAGGGTTGGGGGTTAGGGTAGGGTGGGAACGGGTTAGGCTGGGGGAGGGATGAGGGGTAGGGTGGGAGTGGGTTGGGCTGTGGGAGGGTTAGGGTAGGGTGGGAGTTGGTTGGGCTGGGGGAGGGTAGGGTGGGAATGGGTTGGGGGTTAGGGTAGGGTGGGAGTGGGTTGGGCTGGGGGAGGGTTAGGGTAGGGTGGGAATGGGTTGGGGGTTAGGGTAGGGTGGGAACGGGTTGGACTCAGGGAGGGATAGGTCTAGGGTGGGATTCGGGTTCGGCTGGGGGAGGGTTGGTGATAGGCTAGGGTGGGAATGGGTTGGGCTAGGGGAGGGTTGGGGGCTAGGATAGATTGGGCTGGGGTAGGGTGGACAAGGTCTGGGGGCTTGGGTAGGGTTAAAGTGGGTGGGGCTAATGTACAATTGGGTAGTGTGTGGTTATGGGCAGGGTGGGTATGTGTTGGGGCTCTGAGGTTAGGGATATGATCAATGGCACAGGGAAGACCAGGCAATGGCTGCTGATGAGTCAGCAGGTAAACCAACAGTAGCTACAACATAAAGAACAACAACACAGAAGAACAACAGTAGCAACAACATAAAGAACAACAACAGTAGCAACAACAAAGAACAACAACAGTAGTAACATCAATAAATCAAATACCAAAAACAACACCAAGAACAACAAACACAATAAAAACTAAACGGCATCAACACCAAGGACAACAACATCAAGAATAACACACACTAATACAACAACAGTACCAAGAACCACACAAAACAACTATAGCAACAACATCAAGAACAACAACAGTACCCAGAAACACACAAAACAACTTAAGCAACAACATCAAGGACAACAACAGTAGCAACAACACTTTAAACAACAATCAGGAAATACATCAAGAACAACAACACAGAACAATAACAGTACTATCAACATCATGAATAACAAACACCAAAACAACAACAGTAGCAACAACAATTCCGGTTCTGAGGTGAGGCATCGTAGCCTTTGCAACGAGAGAGAGAGAGAGAGAAGAGAGAGAGAGAGAGAGAGAGAGAGAGAGAGAGAGAGAGAGAGAGAGAGAGAGAGAGAGAGAGAGAGAGAGAGAGAGAGTAGGCCTATGCGAACTGCCTCGTTTCCTTCAATGCCAGAAGGTCGTATGTGACAGTTGAAGGATTTCCTTCTCTATTCATTCGTCTTTAAGGTCGATAGTAACTCATGAGTAGCTTCGATTTACCGCATATCGAAAGGTGGTTTCTTTTGTATTCAGGAATATATATAAAACTGTTATTTTGTTTTGATGAATTAATGTCTGTAATGAAAGTAAAGAAGAAAATGCATTCTGAACGAAAATTTAATTTGATATTTCAAACATAGGATGAGTCTGATGAGCAGCGTTGCCACTTTTCCTCCTGTCAATATTATTTCCCTCTCTGAAACTGATACTGCGTTTGGCCTTCCACTTACATTTGGCAACAAACTAGAATCTTCGAAGTATGTAGAATCTCTCTCTCTCTCTCTCTCTCCACCCACACACTATTCAATGTTTTATTCGTTTACATTATTAGATGTTGTCGATTCCAAAATAGTCATCAACCGAAATTTCCCGCCTTTACTTCCCGTCAACCTCTCGCCGAGTCAATTGGCTTTGGCTTCGTCTTCATTTTAAAAGATTCCAACTTCTGTAAGTAACAGATACAATAAAAGGTAATTCCTTAATTATTTATATATTACGTGTATGTAAGACCTATCAATTATAAGCTAATGTTGCCCCAAGAAAAGAGTGATATGATAACTACTTGTGTTAAATTGAAGTCAAAGTCCCAGTCATGCGAACTTGAGTGCCTTTATGAACCCAAGATCACGTGACCTCTCTGTCAACAGGTTACTCAAATTCTTCTGAGTCTCAGAAACATTTGTGTGAAATAAAGTTTAATAATTCAATTGATTGTAAACGTCTTGCAAGCAATTGAAAGAGTCTCTGTTGCTTGGAAATAGCAGATAATCTCGTGATTGCATCTAAATAATCAGTAGTCTCACTTATGAGCCACCGCCTTGCTAAGGGCTAGACTCCTTGCACCTTCGCCAACACCTTTGGACACACACAATTTCATTTATCTATTAGTTTACCTTTGAGAGAGAGAGAGAGAGGAGAGAGAGAGAGAGAGAGAGAGAGAGAGGAGAGAGAGAGAGAGAGAGAGAGAGATGGTACGACCAGAAATTTCAACGGTTTTTAAAGACAATCTGACATTTGTTTTCAAAATTGTGTTCTATAGGGTTCCCATTATTATTATTGTTATTATTATTATTATTATTATTATTATTATTATTATTATTATTATTATTATTGTACATACGTACATATATATCATGCACATTCTATTTATATTTCTCTGAGAATAAGAGATGAAATTTGGCAACACTGTAGTCACTGTCATTCGAAGGAAATTTGGCACCACTGCAGTCACAGTCATTCGAATCACTCGATTTATGAAACATCAATATTTCTATTTTGTTCAAAATATGTCATTATTATTGCTATTTTCGTTATGTTAGCTATATCGTTTTCCCCCTTTGTTGTAAAATGCCAAATTCTCTCTCTCTCTCTCTCTCTCTCTCTCTCTCTCTCTCTCTCTCTCTCTCTCTCTCTCTCTCTCAAATCAATCAGCAGAAGCCGTTTCTTTTGTGTATCGACATGATCAGCAAAGCTGTACTAAGTCATGACCACCCATACTAGGTCGGTTTGCTGTGAGCGAGCAGACTAAAGTCTCCCACCATCACTAATCCGCACTGGCCAGTGGGTGATGAAAACTGGCCAAACCCAAGATAGGAATAAGGACATGTCTGAGGTCTTTGTCCTGTACTGGATTAGAAACGGCTGAATTTGATGTTGATATTATTATTATTATTATTATTATTATTATTATTATTATTATTATTATTAAATGCTAAGCTACAACCCTAGTTGGAAAAGCAGGATGCTATAAGCCCAGGGGCCCCAACAGGGAAAATAGCCTAGTGAGGAAAGGAAACAAGAAAAAATAAAATATTCTAAGAATAGTAACATTAAAATATTTCCTATATAAACAATAAAAACTTCAACAAAACAAGAGGAAGAGAAACTAGATAGAATAGTGCCCAAGTGTACCCTCAAGCAAGAGAACTCTAACCCAAGACATTGGAAGACCATGGTACAGAGGCTATAGCACTACCCAAGACAAGAGAACAGTGGTTTGATTTTGGAGTGTCCTCCTTTAAAAAAAAAAAAAAATAAAATAAAAAGAAACCAGTAACAACATATTTCATAAACAAACTTTAAAATAACTTATGTTCATCAGAGAAACATTTGCTTCCCCCAAAATTCCCCTAAAAAAGTAGACAACTTGGCCAAACACCAGATATGTCTCAAGTCATGTCTGAGGCCTTACTCCTGCAGTGGACTGCATTTGTTATTGTTGCTGTAGCTTATTTTATATATATATATATATATATATATATATATATATATATATATATATATATATATATATATATCCACTAATGACCAATTATCATATCCTCAGACACTAGGCCTAAGCGAGCAAGGATTTTTCTGAACACAGACGGATGAACAGAAGGATGTCCAAAAGGATGTAAGTGTCAATAATGATGAATAGAGGCCACTTTTTTACCCTCAACTTTTTTCCAGTTGCTCACTCATTTCAAGATATTTTTCCTCCATCTCCCTTAATTTAATCAAATATTCTTCCTTAAGACCTTCTAACTCCTCCAAGAGGCAGTTGTACCTTCCATTCCTGACCAAATCATTGATTCTAGCCTCAGTCAGGCTCATCTCCAGCCTCCCTTTCTCTGTTTTCATCTCTCTAATGATCCCCCATTGCTCCTCAATTGTCTCTTTCAGTTCCTCAGTCTCTTCCTCAAATACAGATTCCAACCGATGAATAAAGGTCACTTTCTTATCCTTAGCTCTTTCCAGTTGCTCACTCATTTCAAGATTTATTTGTCCCATCTCACTTAATCTATTTAGATATTGTTGTCCGATGGAAGCATCTTTATTAGATAATTCCTCTTTTAGGTGATCGCTCCTTTTTTGAAGATGTTGCAACTTAGTCGAGAATTTCTTAATCTCGATTTCTTTTTCCTTTTGAAGAGTTTCGATTCTGTTGGAGAGACCTTGAGTCTCTGCTTTCAGTTCCTCTATCTCTTCCTCGAGTTTGTCTTCCCTCTTAATTCGGGCTTCATTTTCTTCCTGAACTTTTTTCCAATTGTTGAGTCAGTCCAAGAATCTTTTGGTCCTTCTCAGTTAATTTATCTAAATGATCTCCAATTGTAATCTCTTTTATTAGAGAGTTCACTCTTTAGTCGCTCGTTGGTTAGTTGATCCTTGATCCTTTTGAAGAGTTTCCATAGTGTTGGAGAGACGTTGAATCTCTGCCTTC
>NC_090767.1:19729624-19742124 GCF_036898095.1 Palaemon carinicauda
TGTATGTTACCTGAAAAGAAATATTAAACTTTTCCTTAAAAAAGTACATTAATGAATGTGATACATTCTCGATAAAGAATGATCAAAGTTGTTACTTATCCATTTCAGAGGATTTTACTCCTCTAACCTTTCGAAGTTTTCAATTGGAATAACATTTGCATTTGTGTTTCAAACTAATCATACCGAAGATCTTCCTTCAGGGGATCAAAGGTCCAAACAGACCATCTCTCTTATTTGGAAACCACACAAAATGTTTTGTACATTCTGGATACGTTTTTGGATACATTTATATTATTCACACTTGCAACACTGCTGCTCACCACTCGCCCCTCGCCATGCATGTCCCGAGGAGGAAAAGGGGTGTGGCCGAGCGCTGGTGGAATGCATTAGCTTCTCCAGAAGGTCAAGGACGACATATCTGCATTTGCGGGCTCTGAGCCAAGAGCGGTCCCTCCTTGGGGCTCGGGGGAATTCCCCCTCCTCTGTTTTTCTCACTTCGTCTTCTCCTTCTTCTCCAGGGGGGCTCTGGAAGGTCAAGGACGACACATCAAAATTTTTGGGACCTTAGCCAAGAGCTGCCCCTCTTCGGGGAATTCCTCCTCCTCTGTTTTTCTCACTTCGTTTTCTTCTTCTTTTCTAGGACATAAAATGCCTTTGCAAGTCAGTTTTTGCACCTGAATAATAAAATGTATTTAGGGTTTTGAAAATAAAATCAGAAATTTAAAACTATCTTGTTACAAATTCTGCGATAAATATGTGATGTGAGATATATATATATATATATATATATATATATATATATATATATATATATATATATATATATATATATATATATATATATAAACGTTCACTAGAAGAGCTAGAAGACCCAGGCCTACATGGCTGAGTACTATGAAGCAAGAAGTAGAAGCTGATGAATGGAGAAGTATTGAATTGAAAGCTCAAGATAGAGACGACTGGCGAAATCTAACCGAGGCCCTTTGCATCAATAGGCGTAGGAGGAGACGTTGATGATGATGATGATGCATATATATGTATAAATATGCATATGTATACAGTATATATGAGTATAAGTAGATATTTACATATATGTGTATAGAGTATTATGTATGTATGCATAAATATATATATATATATATATATATATATATATATATATATATATGTATGTATGTATATACACATACATACATACATACATACGTATATATTAAGATTTACACTGTTATATACATGTATATATATATATATATATACATGAAGAGAGAGAGAGAGAGAGAGAGAGAGAGAGAGAGAGAGAGAGAGAGAGAGAGAGAGAAGCGGCAAAAACTAGGAACGAAAATGACAGAGTAGGTGGGGAGAGGGGAGGGGGTGCGGGAGTGCAAGTTCTCAAGACAGCTTTGGTTCTCGGCGGGTGAGGGGGGGGGGGGGGAAATCAGGGATACCCAATTGGTATTTAAAGGTCCAGGATAAGCTTCTCATCCCCGCAGTTCTCCGAAATCACAAGCACTCTTGTGGTGTCCTTCAGATCTGCTCTGCTTCCTCCGTCGTCTCCTTCTGCAGGACACAAGACGTTGTTGTGAGTTGGACTTGGTCTTTTACTTCTTTCTTGGGTTTAAATCCAACCCTCCACTGAAGTCGAGTGAACTACTTCTCTTTGGGTCCATAGTAATCATCTAACGAAACATTTTCATTATAACTTATACAATTCTTTGGTTGTAGCATCTCCCAAATCATATGATCTTGTGAAAAGTAATGTCTTTAGTTTCTCCTTAAATTCAATTGCTCCCTTTTAGTCCTTCATTTCAGTTGGCAGTTTATTATAATGTCTAGGCGCACAGTAGCTAAAAGCCCTTTCACCAAATTTACTATTTGTTCTTGGTTCAGATAGCCTATGTTTGTCACTCATGTGTCTTATGTTAACATTTGTTTCTAGTTCTAGTTTATTCAGGCATTCTTTTAGATATTTTGGTTCATTTTGGTTCAGTATCTTAAACGTTAGTAAGAGTAGCTTGTATTCAATTCTCACCTTTACCGGCAGCCAGTGTAATTTAATTAGTGCAGGGGTAACTCTTTCCCTATTGTGTAGTCCTTTTATTAATCTATCCGCTCTGTTTTGTACTCTCTGAATTTTCTTCAGCTGATAATTTGGTAAGCCATAGAACAGTGAGTTGCAGTAATCAATTCTTAAAAATATGTGGTGATTAATGAGTATGGCCATAGATTTTTCATCTAAGTATTTACTAATATATGCTATGTTTCTAATATGATAGTTACAATTTCTTACCATATTATTTATATGTTCATTCATTGTCAGTCTATCATCCATGATTACTCCAAGATTTCTGACAGATTTCTTTAGGTCAATGATCGATTGACCTATTTCAATTCTTTGGAAGCATTCGATTCTTTTTATAACTTTTTCATTTCCAAAAATAACACATTCACTTTTGTCTTCATTGAGCTTGAGCTTTTTTGTTAACATCCAAGCCTTAATGTCATTCATTATTTCATGTATCTTTCTTTTTGCTTCCTCAACTGATGCTATTGGGAAATAGAATTGTGTATCATCAGCGTATATTTTAAACTTAACTCTGTGAGTTTCAAGTATATTTGCCAGTTCAATCGTGTAAATTTCAAACAGGAGAGGACCTAGTACACTGCCTTGAGGCACCCATTTGGTTAGTTTTCTTGTCTCAGATTCAACATTTGATATTACTACTTTAACTTTGTGGTTTTCGAGATTACTCACAAACCAGTCATTTGCTCGTTCTACGATGCCCACAGCTTTAAGGTCTTCCATCAGATATGTATGTTCTACAGTATCAAATGCTGCACTTAGATCAAGCATCACAAGAAAGCAACACTTGCCATTTGTTATAATTTTGATATGTCATTTTTAATCGCTAACACTGTTGTTTCTGTGGAGTAATTTTCTCTGTATGCAGATTGATCATCAGGTATGGCATTAGATTTTTTCAGATGTTTCCAGGTTTGTTTGTGTACAGCAGTTTCAATCATTTTCGAAAAATATGACAGATTTGATATTGATAGTCAGCCATTCTCTGGAGACAGAGATTTCTATTGCCAGCTCACCTTTCATGCGTTGATGAGAACAAAACTTTAGAAATGACGCATTTCTAAAAGTGAAATATTCTTTCATACAATTTGTACAGTTCTTAACATGGGGGCATTACTGTTTCTAATAATTACAGCGAGTTATATTTGAAATGACTCCTTTCTTATGGTCTCAAAGCTGTTTCAGAATGACATTAAGATTGTTCACAGTTTTACCAGACTGAACTGTGATCAATCTCTTTTCAGACCACATGTCTTTCAATATATGAAGAGAAGGAGAGTTGAATAAATACTGATTACAGTCTAAAACTAATATGTATATAATTAATCAGGCTCTCTCTCTCTCTCTCTCTCTCTCTCTCTCTCTCTCTCTCTCTCTCTCTCTCTCTCTTACAGGTTGATATTGAAACGCTCTCCCTTAGACATGTTCCAGAGAACATTGATCCTGGCGGCAATTTCAGTTGCCTTTGCATCAGTGAATCCGCCCTGGCTTCCAAGTAAGTAAACAAAGAGGTTGAAAGACCTTTGTGAAATTGTGCTGTGTCTCAGTTCTCATTTTTGAAGTTGTTTACAGTTGCTTGCTTTACTCATTTAGTTTATTATTATTATTATTATTATTTTTCCTTTCAGTTTTACCATGTGAGAAAATTACTTCTGAGCTACAAAGGGCGCTTCGTCCCGTGGATCCACACACATTCCCCATCATCTCCGATTTCAATTATATTCGTGACAACGAAAGGTTAGCTATGAATAACAAATGAAGATACGCGAATATTTCGTTTTGGCTAACATTGTCGTGAAAAAATACATTAAAAAAATTCTGCTACATTTTGTTACGATGTGAGTATTGTCATTTCTTCTAAGCTGAAGCTGATTTTTTTTCTTTTTCTTTCAGATACAGCTTAGACATCTTCAACTTGACATTTGAAGGCTTTTCCAATGTTTCCTGCAGCTACTTCAATCTTGATGAGCCTCACTTGGTAAGGAAGTATTATAACATCTACCTAATTATGTGTTATTCTGAAGACAAGTAAACTAAACAATTAATTGTTTGATTTTTTTATATCGTCTCTTTAACAAGAAGAAATGATTCATTTGTCTTCTTCCTAATTCTCATCTACTTCTAATTAATTAATACCACACACATTCTCTGTCTCTACGAATAATTCCTGATCTTTATAGGCAACACTGATCCTCGCAGGACCCAATTTGGAATTCAATACCAGTCGTGCCGATGTACACCTTAATACACTATACTCTCCTAATCAACAAAATTCCGAATTGACGTGAGTATTTCCGAAACTGACTTTACCCGTATATTACCTGTCCCTCCTGTAGCATTGTTGAACAGAAATTCTTGTCGAATTTGAACTTTAAGAGATAAGAGATTAGTCAATTGCCTTTAACAATGGTTTCGTCTACTGTCAGTTTGCAGGCGCACGTCTATACTCTGGAGTTGAGGTTCAGACGCGACTATTACTCGCCGTATCCCTTCAATCTCTGCATCACCAGAGACTCTCTCCAAGTGGCCTTCCATGCTGAAGGAATCACAGTAAGTGCTCTATTTTCTCTTCCTTAATTAAGTGCCTTATTTTATCTTATTTTTCAGTGTTTAAAAGAACTAAATACAATGGAGAAAATGTTGATCTAACTGGAAAAAAAAAGCAATTATGAATGATTGGACAGTCTCGTGAAATTGGTATTATGCATGTGATTTCAACCATGTCTATTTGTATCTTTCCTCTTAGGCCAGTGCTTGGGAGCTAAATAACCACCCAGAAGCAGTGGTGGATGCTATAAATTTTCACCTTCCTCGCTTTGCCAGTGACCTTGCCACAACACTCAACAATATACTTTGCAAATCCATTGATTTCTCATCATCGACTGCGATTCCCACCACTACACCTGGAAACAGAACACCAGCTTCAATGCCAAGCCCCTCTATTACTTCAACGCCAAGGGGGGAGAGGAGGAGGAGGGGGGCAGTTCGATATAGAGAGGAAGGAGGAGGGGTAGGGGGAGGAGGAGGGGAAGGAGATTCTTTTAGATGTATTGCTCCCGGACACGATTTGCGTTGTGAGGAAGTTCCTAGACAACCAGACACTTTTAGTTGTTATGATAGACTAGGAGACCATTTTAATTGTACCACATTTCTTGAAAGAGTGGCTTTGTCTTGTCAGGAAGATGGTTTGATAGTAATCTCTTTTATATGTACCATAATTCCACCAAGAGGAAAGAGGGAAAATTATCATACCCTTGATACTAACATCCAGATATGATCAAATCATTAACAATTGATAATCATATTTTCTTTTTCTGCAATTTTTTAGATTGAATTTAGAAAGCTTAATATTATGCAATAAGACTTTTTTTTTTAATACCCAAACATTTTAAATAATGAAATGTTTAGAAACAATATTATGTCATATCAATGCTATCAAATAAAATAATTGTTCTATTTCGGTCTTCTTATCCTTATGATTCTAGATAATGAGGGAAATTTAAAACTATAATTGTACAACATATCGTTTTATATAAATCTATTCATGAATACAGTGTTGCATAAATATCTTTATTGAGATTATATATATATATATATATATATATATATATATATATATATATATATATATATATATATATATATATATACATATATATATATATATATATATATATATATATATTAATGATTATTTCTGTGCAGATCTGTATTCTTCGACTTATTTTATCTAGGGTAAGTACTTTACCCTTGAGAATTACAAAAAATTGATGGAAGATTTGAATAGAAAAAGCCGAAATGTAGGACTAAAGATTGATATGAGTAAAACTAAGATCATATTCAATGAAAAGGCAGAGAGACAGCAAATAAGGGTTATGGACGAACGTCTGGAGATTCTTAATGAATATACATACTTAGGAGAGACAGTAAGTGGTTCCCCATAACATGAGATCAAAAGATAAAAGAAGTATAGAATTTTTAGTAAACAAAATGAGATTATCAAGGGTAAACTTCCATTCTCTCTCTCTCTCCCTCTAAAAAGAAAAAGTATTAAATCAAATGGTCGTACTAACTTATGGGTGCATCAAAATCTTAGTCTTACTAAAGCCTTAAAACATAAAAAGCTAATTATAACTCAAAGAGTTATGGCGAAAATAATGATTGGAACACACACATATGTATACATACACACACACATATATATATATATATATATATATATATATATATATATATATGTATATATATATATATATATATATATATTATATATATATATATATGTATATATATATATATATATATATATATATATATGTGTGTGTGTGTCTGTGCTTATATATAAATATATAAATACATATATATACATATATATATATATATATATATATATATATATATATATATATATATATATATATATATATATATATATATATAAAAGTGTGTTGTATAGGGGTTGTATGAATCAGATTTTTACAGTTAGGCAGATATGCGAGAAATATTTAGCAAAAGGTAAGGAGGTGTATGTTGCGTTTATGGATCTGGAGAAAGCATATGATAGAGTTGATAGGGAAGCAATGTGGAATGTGATGAGGTTATATGGAGTTGGTGGAAGGTTGTTGCAAGTAGTGAAAAGTTTCTACAAAGGTAGTAAAGCATGTGTTAGAATAGGAAATAAAGTGAGTGATTGGTTTCTGGTGAGAGTGGGGCTGAGACAGGGATGTGTGATGTCGCCATGGTTGTTTAACTTGTATGTTGATGGAATGGTGAGAGAGGTGAATGCTCGAGTGCTTGGACGAGGATTAAAACTGGTAGGCGAGAATGATCATGAATGGGAGGTAAATCAGTTGTTGTTTGCGGATGATACTGTACTGGTTGCAGACACAGAAGAAAAGCTTGACCGACTAGTGACAGAATTTGGAAGGGTGTGTGAGAGAAGGAAGTTGAGAGTTAATGGGGGTAAGAGTAAGGTTATGAGATGTACGAGAAGGGAAGGTGGTGCAAGGTTGAATGTCATGTTGAATGGAGAGTTACTTGAGGAGGTGGATCAGTTTAAGTACTTGGGGTCTGTTGTTGCAGCAAATGGTGGAGTGGAAGCAGATGTACGTCAGAGAGTGAATGAAGGTTGCAAAGTGTTGGGGGCAGTTAAGGGAGTAGTAAAAAATAGAGGGTTGGGCATGAATGTAAAGAGAGTTCTATATGAGAAAGTGATTGTACCAACTGTGATGTATGGATCGGAGTTGTGGG
Source organism: Palaemon carinicauda (assembly GCF_036898095.1). Lineage (NCBI taxonomy): Eukaryota > Metazoa > Arthropoda > Malacostraca > Decapoda > Palaemonidae > Palaemon > Palaemon carinicauda. The sequence goes on from NC_090767.1 coordinate 19,736,958, forward strand.
GAATGAAAGTGATGGAGAGACAGAAATTGAATGTGTTCGAGATGAAGTGTCTGAGGAGTATGGCTGGTGTATCTCGAGTAGATAGGGTTAGGAACGAAGTGGTGAGGGAGAGAACGGGTGTAAGAAATGAGTTAGCGGCTAGAGTGGATATGAATGTGTTGAGGTGGTCTGGCCATGTTGAGAGAATGGAAAATGGCTGTCTACTAAAGAAGGTGATGAATGCAAGAGTTGATGGGAGAAGTACAAGAGGAAGGCCAATGTTTGGGTGGATGGATGGTGTGAAGAAAGCTCTGGGTGATAGGAGGATAGATGTGAGAGAGGCAAGAGAGCGTGCTAGAAATGAATGAATGGCGAGCGATTGTGACGCAGTTCCGGTAGGCCCTGCTGCTTCCTCCGGTGCCTTAGATGACCGCGGAGGTAGCAGCAGTAGGGGACTCAGCAGTATGAAGCTTCATCTGTGGTGGAAATGTGGGAGGTTGGGCTGTGGCACCCTAGCAGTACCAGCTGAACTCGGCTGAGTCCCTGGTTAGGCTGGAGGAACGTAGAGAGTAGAGGTTCCCTTTTTTGTTTGTTTTCTTGTTGATGTCGGCTACCCCCCAAAATTGGGGGAAGTGCCTTTGGTATATGTATGTATGTATATAAGTGTGTGTGTCTATATATATATATATATATATATATATGTGTGTGTGTATATATATATATATATATATATATATATATATATATATACATATATATATATGTATATACACATATATATACATATATATACAAACACATATATATATGTATATATATTATATTTATATATATATATATATATATATATATATATGTATATATATATATATATATATATATATATATATATATATATATATATAGTGAATACTATAAGAGAAAGATCCTCGAAGCATCAACAGACATAAATAAGTTATATTGTCTCCTGAATGGTATAATGGGAAATGTAAAAGAAAAGAAGCTACCTGATGGATACAGTGACCAGGAACTAGCAAATAATTTTCTAGTATTATTTAAAAACAAAATTGAAACTATAACCATGTCATTTGCAAATACTGTACTAGATATCAGATTAATGAAACACCAGGCACATAGACAAAATTAATACGATTTAACAACATAACACAAGATGACATCACCAGAATTATCAAGAGAGCAAAGAAAACAAACTGCGCGATCGATCCTATGCCAATATCTGAAGTAATTGGAGAGAGAAACTTTTCTAGTCTAGCCGAAATACTAATGAGAATAGCAAATGCAAGCATTGATGAATGTAAGTTTCCTAAATCTGAGAAAATGGCTACCAGGAATTAGGCTCATATGGAACTTTTTTCAAATCTATCCTTTGTCTCAAAACTGCTTGAATATGTAATTCTTGAACAACTAGTCAGCCACTCAGGAGTAATAGAAGCTTTGCCTGACAACCAATTGGTAGAAATTACTGTGTACAAATTGAAAACTCTTATTCATCATATGAACCCTTAAACAGAGGGGTACCCCAGGGCAGTGTACTTGGCCCAATCTTATTCTGCATCTATACTATTGGTCTATCGAAAATACTACAAAGTCATGACTTCTCCATAAATGATATAGATGACTCTACTGAAACTCTAAACCGAATCCTTGATAGTGTTAGAGAAGGGATGATATTTAAACAACTAAAATTAAATGAGAACAAAACTGAATTCATGGTGGTGGGCAAGAGAAACAGTGTGAGAAACCTGGGTGATATTCAAATGAACATAAATAATGACTCTGTGCCGATATTTAGTAAAGTTCGAGGTCTAGGTGTATTTCTTGACTGTAACCTGTCTCTAAATGCCCAAATAAATAATATAATAAAAACTGCTGGTTATCATCTAAGAAATATTTCGTTTATAAAAAAAGTACCTGGACGAAAATTCTGTAAATAAACTTGTGATAAACTGTGTTCTTACCAGGATTGACTACTGCAACTCTATCTATTACAATTTGCCAAAAGTGCAACTTAAGAAATTACAAAACATAATAAACAGAGGAGCAAGACTGATAAAAGGTGTCCCACCTAGATAAAGGATCACCCCTATACTAATTGATTTACACTGGCTGCCGATTAAAGCGAGAATTGAATTTAAAATACGTACAATGACCCACCAAGTTATCAGAACTGGTTGTCCAAAATACTTAAGAGAATTCCTACATATTGCGCAGCCAACAAATCTTGTCGACACGAGAATAGTTACAGATGGCTTCAAACTGTTGGAACCTAGATTTATGTCTACTTTAGGCTCTAGAGCCTTTAAATATGCGGCCCCGAGACTATAAGATAAGCTCCCACGAAACATTCGAATGATTGAAGACATTAAGGCTTTCAAGAGGAAACTGAAAACTTTCTTATTTCAACAGTCATACAACAGTGACGAGTTAACAGTAAATGAATAATACGCGATATGAAACATTAAATACTGTGTGTGTGTGTGTGTGTGTGTGTGTGTGTATGTGTGTGTGTAATAAATAGACAACAACGTCTCAGTGGCGTCCAGATATCGAAGACAGCTTCTCCTCGGACAGATCGTCCTGCAGATAGTTTTCAGGATAACAGCAGAAATACTTTTACTCTTCTTCACTCATTGTCGTACATAACATTATTTCATCAATACAAACAGTACATAATTCAGCTGTATATTAATAAATGAAAGATTTATTTCGAGTAATTAAATCACTGTTGAATCATGCGTAGTAGATTTCAAGCTTCGCATGGAGACTAGGAAAGAAAGGACACCCACGGACCAGTTTCCCTCTGTCTGCACGCAGGAACCTTCAACCTCAAGGTTAACCTAGAGAGAGAGAGAGAGAGAGAGAGAGAGAGAGAGAGAGAGGGGGGGGGGGTAAAAAACTCTAAGACTTTATAGGAAACTTTCATCTTCTTCAGTCTCCCGGATGTAAGCCAAGAGAGGAACGTGCCAGGGAGGGAGAGAGGAGGGGGCAGGGGCGGGGGGGGGGGGGGGGGGTTCTCTCCTAGGTTGAGTCCTTGGCGGAGTCCTGCTTAGCCGTGAGGCGAATCCTTTTTTTCTTAAACCGGTTAAAGTGAAGAGGGATTCCGTGATCCGTGGAAAAGAAAAAAGAAAACTGCTTCGACCAGTTTACGATTAGTAACTGAATTTGTCACACTCCCTCTCACACTCTTTCTCTCTCTGTATCTCTGTCTTCTTCTTAACTTGTTGTTGTATGACTACTCGGTCTCTCTCTCTCTATCTCTCTCTCTCTGTTGTCACACTCCCTCTCTCACTCTTTCTCTCTCTGTATCTCTGCCTTCTTCTTAACCTTGTTGTTGTATGACTACTCGGTCTCTCTCTCTCTCTCTCTCTCTCTCTCCTTCTGTTGTCACACTCCCTCTCACACTCTTTCTCTCTCTGTATCTCTGTCTTCTTCTTAACCTTGTTGTTGTATGACTACTCGGTCTCTCTCTCTCTCTCTCTCTCTCTCTCCTTCTGTTGTCACACTCCCTCTCACACTCTTTCTCTCTCTGTATCTCTGTCTTCTTCTTAACCTTGTTGTTGTATGACTACTCGGTCTCTCTCTCTCTCTCTCTCTCTCTCCCCTTCTGTTGTCACACTCCCTCTCACACTCTTTCTCTCTCTGTATCTCTGTCTTCTTCTTAACCTTGTTGTTGTATGACTACTCGGTCTCTCTCTCTCTCTCTCTCTCTCTCTTCTGTTGTCACACTCCCTCTCACACTCTTTCTCTCTCTGTATCTCTGTCTTCTTCTTAACCTTGTTGTTGTATGACTACTCGACTCCTCTCTCTCTCTCTCTCTCTCTCTCTCTCTCTCCTTCTGTTGTCACATTCCCTCTCACACTCTTTCTCTCTCTGTATCTCTGTCTTCTTCTTAACCTTGTTGTTGTATGACTACTCGCTCTCTCTCTCTCTCTCTCTCTCTCTCTCTCTCTCTCTCTCCTTCTGTTGTCACATTCCCTCTCACACTCTTTCTCTCTCTGTATCTCTGTCTTCTTCTTAACCTTGTTGTTGTATGACTACTCGGCTCTCTCTCTCTCTCTCTCTCTCTCTCTCTCTCTCTCTCTCTCCTTCTGTTGTCACATTCCCTCTCACACTCTTTCTCTCTCTGTATCTCTGTCTTCTTCTTAACCTTGTTGTTGTATGACTACTCGGTCTCTCTCTCTCTCTCTCTCTCTCTCTCTCTCTCCTCCTTCTGTTGTCACACTCCCTCTCACACTCTTTCTCTCTCTGTATCTCTGTCTTCTTCTTAACCTTGTTGTTGTATGACTACTCGGCTCTCTCTCTCTCTCTCTCTCTCTCTCTCTCTCTCTCTCCTTCCTTCTGTTGTCACACTCCCTCTCACACTCTTTCTCTCTCTGTATCTCTGTCTTCTTCTTAACCTTGTTGTTGTATGACTACTCGGCTCTCTCTCTCTCTCTCTCTCTCTCTCTCCCCTTCTGTTGTCACACTCCCTCTCACACTCTTTCTCTCTCTGTATCTCTGTCTTCTTCTTAACCTTGTTGTTGTATGACTACTCGGTCTCTCTCTCTCTCTCTCTCTCTCTCTCTCCCCTTCTGTTGTCACACTCCCTCTCACACTCTTTCTCTCTCTGTATCTCTGTCTTCTTCTTAACCTTGTTGTTGTATGACTACTCCTCGGTCTCTCTCTCTCTCTCTCTCTCTCTCTCTCCCCTTCTGTTGTCACACTCCCTCTCACACTCTTTCTCTCTCTGTATCTCTGTCTTCTTCTTAACCTTGTTGTTGTATGACTACTCGGCTCTCTCTCTCTCTCTCTCTCTCTCTCTCTCTCCCCTTCTGTTGTCACACTCCCTCTCACACTCTTTCTCTCTCTGTATCTCTGTCTTCTTCTTAACCTTGTTGTTGTATGACTACTCGGTCTCTCTCTCTCTCTCTCTCTCTCTCTCTCCTTCTGTTGTCACACTCCCTCTCACACTCTTTCTCTCTCTGTATCTTCTGTCTTCTTCTTAACCTTGTTGTTGTATGACTACTCGGTCTCTCTCTCTCTCTCTCTCTCTCTCTCTCCTTCTGTTGTCACACTCCCTCTCACACTCTTTCTCTCTCTGTATCTCTGTCTTCTTCTTAACCTTGTTGTTGTATGACTACTCGGTCTCTCTCTCTCTCTCTCTCTCTCTCCTTCTGTTGTCACACTC
>NC_090767.1:19749624-19756715 GCF_036898095.1 Palaemon carinicauda
TGACTACTCGGTCTCTCTCTCTCTCTCTCTCTCTCTCTCTCCTTCTGTTGTCACACTCCCTCTCACACTCTTTCTCTCTCTGTATCTCTGTCTTCTTCTTAACCTTGTTGTTGTATGACTACTCGGTCTCTCTCTCTCTCTCTCTCTCTCTCTCCCCTTCTGTTGTCACACTCCCTCTCACACTCTTTCTCTCTCTGTATCTCTGTCTTCTTCTTAACTTTGTTGTTGTATGACTACTCGGTCTCTCTCTCTCTCTCTCTCTCTCTCTCTCTCTCCTTCTGTTGTCACACTCCCCTCTCACACTCTTTCTCTCTCTGTATCTCTGTCTTCTTCTTAACCTTGTTGTTGTATGACTACTCGGTCTCTCTCTCTCTCTCTCTCTCTCTCCTTCTGTTGTCACACTCCCTCTCACACTCTTTCTCTCTCTGTATCTCTGTCTTCTTCTTAACCTTGTTGTTGTATGACTACTCGGTCTCTCTCTCTCTTTCTCTCTCTCTCTCCTTCTGTTGTCACACTCCCTCTCACACTCTTTCTCTCTCTGTATCTCTGTCTTCTTCTTAACCTTGTTGTTGTATGACTACTCGGTCTCTCTCTCTCTCTCTCTCTCTCTCCTTCTGTTGTCACACTCCCTCTCACACTCTTTCTCTCTCTGTATCTCTGTCTTCTTCTTAACTTTGTTGTTGTATGACTACTCGGTCTCTCTCTCTCTCTCTCTCTCTCTCTCCTTCTGTTGTCACACTCCCTCTCACACTCTTTCTCTCTCTGTATCTCTGTCTTCTTCTTAACTTTGTTGTTGTATGACTACTCGGTCTCTCTCTCTCTCTCTCTCTCTCTCTCCTTCTGTTGTCACACTCCCTCTCACACTCTTTCTCTCTCTGTATCTCTGTCTTCTTCTTCTTTGTTGTTGTATGACTACTCGGTCTCTCTCTCTCTCTCTCTCTCTCTCTCCTTCTGTTGTCACACTCCCTCTCACACTCTTTCTCTCTCTGTATCTCTGTCTTCTTCTTAACCTTGTTGTTGTATGACTACTCGGTCTCTCTCTCTCTCTTTCTCTCTCTCTCTCCTTCTGTTGTCACACTCCCTCTCACACTCTTTCTCTCTCTGTATCTCTGTCTTCTTCTTAACTTGTTGTTGTATGACTACTCGGTCTCTCTCTCTCTCTCTCTCTCTCTCTCTCCTTCTGTTGTCACACTCCCTCTCACACTCTTTCTCTCTCTGTATCTCTGTCTTCTTCTTAACTTTGTTGTTGTATGACTACTCGGTCTCTCTCTCTCTCTCTCTCTCTCTCTCTCCCCTTCTGTTGTCACACTCCCTCTCACACTCTTTCTCTCTCTGTATCTCTGTCTTCTTCTTAACTTTGTTGTTGTATGACTACTCGGTCTCTCTCTCTCTCTCTCTCTCTCTCTCCCCTTCTGTTGTCACACTCCCTCTCACACTCTTTCTCTCTCTGTATCTCTGTCTTCTTCTTAACCTTGTTGTTGTATGACTACTCGGCTCTCTCTCTCTCTCTCTCTCTCTCTCCCCTTCTGTTGTCACACTCCCTCTCACACTCTTTCTCTCTCTGTATCTCTGTCTTCTTCTTAACCTTGTTGTTGTATGACTACTCGCTCTCTCTCTCTCTCTCTCTCTCTCTCTCTCCCCTTCTGTTGTCACACTCCCTCTCACACTCTTTCTCTCTCTGTATCTCTGTCTTCTTCTTAACCTTGTTGTTGTATGACTACTCGGTCTCTCTCTCTCTTTCTCTCTCTCTCTCCTTCTGTTGTCACACTCCCTCTCACACTCTTTCTCTCTCTGTATCTCTGTCTTCTTCTTAACCTTGTTGTTGTATGACTACTCGTCTCTCTCTCTCTCTCTCTCTCCTTCTGTTGTCACACTCCCTCTCACACTCTTTCTCTCTCTGTATCTCTGTCTTCTTCTTAACCTTGTTGTTGTATGACTACTCGGTCTCTCTCTCTCTCTCTCTCTCTCTCTCCTTCTGTTGTCACACTCCCTCTCACACTCTTTCTCTCTCTGTATCTCTGTCTTCTTCTTAACCTTGTTGTTGTATGACTACTCGGTCTCTCTCTCTCTCTCTCTCTCTTTCTGTTGTCACACTCCCTCTCACACTCTTTCTCTCTCTGTATCTCTGTCTTCTTCTTAACCTTGTTGTTGTATGACTACTCGGTCTCTCTCTCTCTCTCTCTCTCTCTCTCTCTCCCCTTCTGTTGTCACACTCCCTCTCACACTCTTTCTCTCTCTGTATCTCTGTCTTCTTCTTAACCTTGTTGTTGTATGACTACTCGCTCTCTCTCTCTCTCTCTCTCTCTCTCTCTCCCCTTCTGTTGTCACACTCCCTCTCACACTCTTTCTCTCTCTGTATCTCTGTCTTCTTCTTAACCTTGTTGTTGTATGACTACTCGTCTCTCTCTCTCTCTCTCTCTCTCTCTCTCTCCTTCTGTTGTCACACTCCCTCTCACACTCTTTCTCTCTCTGTATCTCTGTCTTCTTCTTAACCTTGTTGTTGTATGACTACTCGGTCTCTCTCTCTCTCTCTCTCTCTCTCTCTCTCTCCTTCTGTTGTCACACTCCCTCTCACACTCTTTCTCTCTCTGTATCTCTGTCTTCTTCTTAACCTTGTTGTTGTATGACTACTCGGTCTCTCTCTCTCTCTCTCTCTCTCTCTCTCTCCCCTTCTGTTGTCACACTCCCTCTCACACTCTTTCTCTCTCTGTATCTCTGTCTTCTTCTTAACCTTGTTGTTGTATGACTACTCGGTCTCTCTCTCTCTCTCTCTCTCCTTCTGTTGTCACATTCCCTCTCACACTCTTTCTCTCTCTGTATCTTTGTCTTCTTCTTAACCTTGTTGTTGTATGACTACTCGGTCTCTCTCTCTCTCTCTCTCTCTCTCTCTCCTTCTGTTGTCACACTCCCTCTCACACTCTTTCTCTCTCTGTATCTCTGTCTTCTTCTTAACCTTGTTGTTGTATGACTACTCGGTCTCTCTCTCTCTCTCTCTCTCTCTCTCTCCCCTTCTGTTGTCACACTCCCTCTCACACTCTTTCTCTCTCTGTATCTCTGTCTTCTTCTTAACCTTGTTGTTGTATGACTACTCGGTCTCTCTCTCTCTCTCTCTCCCCTTCTGTTGTCACACTCCCTCTCACACTCTTTCTCTCTCTGTATCTCTGTCTTCTTCTTAACCTTGTTGTTGTATGACTACTCGCTCTCTCTCTCTCTCTCTCTCTCTCTCTCTCTCCCCTTCTGTTGTCACACTCCCTCTCACACTCTTTCTCTCTCTGTATCTCTGTCTTCTTCTTAACCTTGTTGTTGTATGACTACTCGGTCTCTCTCTCTCTCTCTCTCTCTCTCTCTCCTTCTGTTGTCACACTCCCTCTCACACTCTTTCTCTCTCTGTATCTCTGTCTTCTTCTTAACCTTGTTGTTGTATGACTACTCGGTCTCTCTCTCTCTCTCTCTCTCTCTCTCTCTCCTTCTGTTGTCACACTCCCTCTCACACTCTTTCTCTCTCTGTATCTCTGTCTTCTTCTTAACCTTGTTGTTGTATGACTACTCGGTCTCTCTCTCTCTCTCTCTTTCTCTCTCTCTCTCCTTCTGTTGTCACACTCCCTCTCACACTCTTTCTCTCTCTGTATCTCTGTCTTCTTCTTAACCTTGTTGTTGTATGACTACTGGTCTCTCTCTCTCTCTCTCTCTCTCTCTCTCTCTCTCCTTCTGTTGTCACACTCCCTCTCACACTCTTTCTCTCTCTGTATCTCTGTCTTCTTCTTAACCTTGTTGTTGTATGACTACTCGGTCTCTCTCTCTCTCTCTCTCTCTCTCTCTCTCCTTCTGTTGTCACACTCCCTCTCACACTCTTTCTCTCTCTGTATCTCTGTCTTCTTCTTAACCTTGTTGTTGTATGACTACTCGGTCTCTCTCTCTCTCTCTCTCCCCTTCTGTTGTCACACTCCCTCTCACACTCTTTCTCTCTCTGTATCTCTGTCTTCTTCTTAACCTTGTTGTTGTATGACTACTCGGTCTCTCTCTCTCTCTCTCTCTCTCTCCCCTTCTGTTGTCACACTCCCTCTCACACTCTTTCTCTCTCTGTATCTCTGTCTTCTTCTTAACCTTGTTGTTGTATGACTCCTCATCTCTCTCTCTCTCTCTCTCTCTCTCTCTCCCCTTCTGTTGTCACACTCCCTCTCACACTCTTTCTCTCTCTGTATCTCTGTCTTCTTCTTAACCTTGTTGTTGTATGACTACTCGGTCTCTCTCTCTCTCTCTCTCCCCTTCTGTTGTCACACTCCCTCTCACACTCTTTCTCTCTCTGTATCTCTGCCTTCTTCTTAACTTTGTTGTTGTATGACTACTCGGTCTCTCTCTCTCTCTCTCTCCCCTTCTGTTGTCACACTCCCTCTCACACTCTTTCTCTCTCTGTATATCTGTCTTCTTCTTAACCTTGTTGTTGTATGACTACTCGGTCTCTCTCTCTCTCTCTCTCCCCTTCTGTTGTCACACTCCCTCTCACACTCTTTCTCTCTCTGTATCTCTGCCTTCTTCTTAACTTTGTTGTTGTATGACTACTCGGTCTCTCTCTCTCTCTCTCTCCCCTTCTGTTGTCACACTCCCTCTCACACTCTTTCTCTCTCTGTATCTCTGTCTTCTTCTTAACCTTGTTGTTGTATGACTACTCGGCTCTCTCTCTCTCTCTCTCTCTCTCTCTCCCCTTCTGTTGTCACACTCCCTCTCACACTCTTTCTCTCTCTGTATCTCTGCCTTCTTCTTAACTTTGTTGTTGTATGACTACTCGGTCTCTCTCTCTCTCTCTCCCCTTCTGTTGTCACACTCCCTCTCACACTCTTTCTCTCTCTGTATCTCTGTCTTCTTCTTAACCTTGTTGTTGTATGACTACTCGTCTCTCTCTCTCTCTCTCTCTCTCTCTCTCTCTCCTTCTGTTGTCACATTCCCTCTCACACTCTTTCTCTCTCTGTATCTCTGTCTTCTTCTTAACCTTGTTGTTGTATGACTCCTCGGTCTCTCTCTCTCTCTCTCTCTCTCTCCTTCTGTTGTCACATTCCCTCTCACACTCTTTCTCTCTCTGTATCTCTGTCTTCTTCTTAACCTTGTTGTTGTATGACTACTCGGTCTCTCTCTCTCTCTCTCTCTCTCTCTCCTTCTGTTGTCACACTCCCTCTCACACTCTTTCTCTCTCTGTATCTCTGCCTTCTTCTTAACTTTGTTGTTGTATGACTCCTCGGTCTCTCTCTCTCTCTCTCTCTCTCTCTCCTTCTGTTGTCACACTCCCTCTCACACTCTTTCTCTCTCTGTATATCTGTCTTCTTCTTAACTTTGTTGTTGTATGACTACTCGGTCTCTCTCTCTCTTTCTCTCTCTCTCTCCTTCTGTTGTCACACTCCCTCTCACACTCTTTCTCTCTCTGTATCTCTGTCTTCTTCTTAACCTTGTTGTTGTATGACTACTCGGTCTCTCTCTCTCTCTCTCTCTCTCTCCTTCTGTTGTCACACTCCCTCTCACACTCTTTCTCTCTCTGTATCTCTGTCTTCTTCTTAACCTTGTTGTTGTATGACTACTCGGTCTCTCTCTCTCTTTCTCTCTCTCTCTCCTTCTGTTGTCACACTCCCTCTCACACTCTTTCTCTCTCTGTATCTCTGTCTTCTTCTTAACTTTGTTGTTGTATGACTACTCGGCTCTCTCTCTCTCTCTCTCTCTCTCCTTCTGTTGTCACACTCCCTCTCACACTCTTTCTCTCTCTGTATCTCTGTCTTCTTCTTAACTTTGTTGTTGTATGACTACTCGGTCTCTCTCTCTCTCTCTCTCTCTCTCTCCCCTTCTGTTGTCACACTCCCTCTCACACTCTTTCTCTCTCTGTATCTCTGTCTTCTTCTTAACTTTGTTGTTGTATGACTACTCGTCTCTCTCTCTCTCTCTCTCTCTCTCTCCTTCTGTTGTCACACTCCCTCTCACACTCTTTCTCTCTCTGTATCTCTGTCTTCTTCTTAACCTTGTTGTTGTATGACTACTCGGTCTCTCTCTCTCTCTCTCTCTCTCTCTCCTTCTGTTGTCACACTCCCTCTCACACTCTTTCTCTCTCTGTATCTCTGTCTTCTTCTTAACCTTGTTGTTGTATGACTACTCGGTCTCTCTCTCTCTCTTTCTCTCTCTCTCTCCTTCTGTTGTCACACTCCCTCTCACACTCTTTCTCTCTCTGTATCTCTGTCTTCTTCTTAACTTTGTTGTTGTATGACTACTCGGTCTCTCTCTCTCTCTCTCTCTCTCTCTCTCCTTCTGTTGTCACACTCCCTCTCACACTCTTTCTCTCTCTGTATCTCTGTCTTCTTCTTAACTTTGTTGTTGTATGACTACTCGGTCTCTCTCTCTCTCTCTTTCTCTCTCTCTCTCTCCCCTTCTGTTGTCACACTCCCTCTCACACTCTTTCTCTCTCTGTATCTCTGTCTTCTTCTTAACTTTGTTGTTGTATGACTACTCGGTCTCTCTCTCTCTCTCTCTTCTCTCTCTCTCTCCCCTTCTGTTGTCACACTCCCTCTCACACTCTTTCTCTCTCTGTATCTCTGTCTTCTTCTTAACCTTGTTGTTGTATGACTACTCGCTCTCTCTCTCTCTCTCTCTCTCTCTCTCTCTCCCCTTCTGTTGTCACACTCCCTCTCACACTCTTTCTCTCTCTGTATCTCTGTCTTCTTCTTAACCTTGTTGTTGTATGACTACTCGGTCTCTCTCTCTCTCTCTCTCTCTCTCTCCTTCTGTTGTCACACTCCCTCTCACACTCTTTCTCTCTCTGTATCTCTGTCTTCTTCTTAACCTTGTTGTTGTATGACTACTCGTCTCTCTCTCTCTCTCTCTCTCTCTCTCCTTCTGTTGTCACACTCCCTCTCACACTCTTTCTCTCTCTGTATCTCTGTCTTCTTCTTAACCTTGTTGTTGTATGACTACTCAGGTCTCTCTCTCTCTCTCTCTCTCTCTCCTTCTGTTGTCACACTCCCTCTCACACTCTTTCTCTCTCTGTATCTCTGTCTTCTTCTTAACCTTGTTGTTGTATGACTACTCGGTCTCTCTATCTCTCTCTCTCTCTCTCTCTC
>NC_090767.1:19757215-19767215 GCF_036898095.1 Palaemon carinicauda
AGGCTTCGATGAGCCTGGCCAAGGCTGTCTTGATTCTTGAATACAGGCCTGGTCAGTGGGGGAATGAGTGGGCATGAGTAGGTCTATTGATATAAGGAATGAATGTGGTTCTTGACTTGAACTTTTTGACAGATTTATCTTTATTTTTCCACTGTTATTGTTTGCAACTCTCTAAGCTATGGGTTTCTTCCGAACTGTCTTATCAAAGAGGGATGTCTCTGATTCAATAGCAAGTAGCAAGGGGAAAAGTGTGTGAGTACCAAAGTAATTTTGTAGACAGTTTAGTAATCTTTTCATCCTTATACAAGAGGCTGATATACCGTGACCAATACCACATGAACAATATAATGCAATTGTAATTATTAAAACAATAAATATAGTATTTCCCCTACTATTATAGTTAGGAACATATCGGGCTCTCTTGATGGCCTGCTTTTTCTTCATCAGCATTTGGAAAGGAAAACACTCACTTTCAGTCCAGTTCGTTAATTTCCTTTGTAGTTGGGCACACAGCACATGAAAGGGATTAGCCTGGATTCCAAAAACAGTCAAATTTTCTGGAATAACAGTAGAAATCGAAGTAGACGCCTCTACTCACAGCCTATGGTAGCTGTGTGAAAGCACTACTCGTACCACGTGGAACCTTTCTGAATCCAACAGAAAACTTAATGTTTACATTTATATTCCCAATCAAAACTATCTTTTTGGGGAAACTTCATCTCTCAGATATTCAGTCAAACTCTCTCAAAACAAGAAGATGAGAAAGTCTTTCCCAAACAATATTCAAATGATTGATATTTCTAACATAAACGGTCAGTTCTTTCTTCCCTCTTATATGAATTGGATGTCTATTTAGAAATAAAAGGAATAGAATTTGACAGCTTTCTAATAATGTATGCAGTTATTCAGAGGTCCCAAATCACCTCGTTTTTACAACAAAACTCTACAACATTTCAGAGAAATAAAGGAAGGAACCTTTGACATTTTCGGTCTCCTACTATATTATTCAGTCTTGAATTCGCAATTAGAATTATTCCTCTCAGATATAACTGGATAAGGAAGTTCTTGTCTTTTCGCATCCCTTTTTCAATCCCAGGTGTTTAATAACAAGTTTTATTAGAGCGAAAAAGTCCGATCATCTTCCTCCCCAATGAAACACGGTAAGAATGCTCTCTCTCTCTCTCTCTCTCTCTCTCTCTCTCTCTCTCTCTCTCTCTCTCTCTCTCTCTCTCTCTCTCTCTCTCTCTCTCTCTCTCTCTCCTCTAAACCTAAATGCAATGAAACTCAAAATACTGAACTGCAAAATTGCAAGGGTCCATTTCCTTCTACTGGAATGTGATGTGAACTGAAGGTTAATTTCGCTAACCTAAGTGAGGACGATAAACAGAAGTTCTCTTTGAGGACAGATATTAATCTTTATTCTTATTTCAAAGTGAGGAGACCCTTTTAAACGACGTAGTTATGTTTATGGGATTATTTGTTTTGTCTTTCTAACTACATTAGGCAAGTGCTCTATATGTCTCATGGACAATCTGATGCACCTCAAGGTAAGGGTGGCGTCAGACAAACACAGAAAGAAGACACTTAATGATAATCCTTCATCAAAATCCAATACTGATTCAATACGTCATTGATGATAAGTCTTGTAAATTTCGTCTTCCTCTTTCATTCACATCTTCGGATTGATTCCTCTTCTTCAATTTTGCTTCAGGGACTCTGAATGTTAGCCCGGCCCAGGGGGAGAGAGAGAGAGAGAGAGAGAGAGAGAGAGAGAGAGAGAGAGAGAGAGAGGAGGAGAGAGAGAGAGAGAGGTCCCGAATAGTTTATAACTTGAAGAGTCACTCACCGCAGGCTTCTTTTGAAGGGAAGGAACATCTCAGTGACCTCTGAAGTCAAACTTTGATTAACATCTCTCTGTCTTTTCATTGAACATTATCTTAGTTTTACTCGTATCAATTTTTTGTCCCACATTTCTTCTTTTTCTATTTAAACCTTCCATCATTTTTTTTTTTTAATTCTTAAGTGTAAAGTACTTACCCTAGATAAAATAAGTCGAAGAATTACAGATATGCACAGAAATAATCATTAATATATATATATATATATATATATATATATATATATATATATATATATATATATAATATATATATATATATATATCAATAAAGATATTTATGCAACACTGTATTCATGAATAGATTTATATAAAACGATATGTTGTACAATTATAGTTTTAAATTTCCCTCATTATCTAGAATCATAAGGATAAGAAGACCGAAATAGAACAATTATTTTATTTGATAGCATTGATATGACATAATATTGTTTCTAAACATTTCATTATTTAAAATGTTTGGGTATTAAAAAAAAAAGTCTTATTGCATAATATTAAGCTTTCTAAATTCAATCTAAAAAATTGCAGAAAAAGAAAATATGATTATCAACTGTTAATGATTTGATCATATCTGGATGTTAGTATCAAGGGTATGATAATTTTCCCTCTTTCCTCTTGGTTGAACTACGTTACATGTAAAAGAGGGTGCTATTACATCAGCTTCATAACATGACAAAATCACTCTTCCAACACGTGTGGTACATCTAAAATAGTTTCTTCGTCCATCCTGACAACTAAAAGTGTCTCGTTGGTAAGGAAATTCGTCACAAAGCAAATCGTGTCCGGGAGCAATACATCTAAAAGAATCTCCTTCCCCTCCTCCTCCCCCTACCCCTCCTCCTTCCTCTCTATATCGAACTGCCCCCCTCCTCCTCCTCTCCCCCCTTGGCGTTGAAGTAATAGAGGGGCTTGGCATTGAAGCTGGTGTTCTGTTTCCGGGTGTAGTGGTGGGAATCGCAGTCGATGGGAAATCAATGGATTTGCAAAGTATATTGTTGAGTGTTGTGGCAAGGTCACTGGCAAAGCGAGAAAGGTGAAAATTTATAGCATCCACCACTGCTTCTGGATGCTTATTTAGCTCCCAAGCAGAGGCCTAAGAGGAAAGATACAAATAGACATGGTTGAAATCACATGCATAATACCAATTTCACGAGACTGTCCAATCATTCATAATTGTTTTTCTTTTCTTTTCCAGTTAGATCCACATTTTCTCCATTGTATTTAGTTCTTTTAAACACTGAAAAATAAGATAAAATAAGGCACTTAATTAAGGAAGAGAAAATAGAGCACTTACTGTGATTCCTTCAGCATGGAAGGCCACTTGGAGAGAATCTCTGGTGATGCAGAGATTGAAGGGATACGGCGAGTAATAGTCGTGTCTGAACCTCAACTCCAGAGTATAGATGTGCAGCTGCAAACTGACAGTAGACGAAACCATTGTTAAAGGCAATTGACTAATCTCTTATCTCTTAAAGTTCAGATTCGACAAGAATTTATGTTCAACAATGCTACAGGAGGGACAGGTAATATACGGGTAAAGTCAGTTTCGGAAATACTCACGTCAATTCGGAATTTTGTTGATTAGGAGAACCTAGTGTATTAAGGTGTACATCGGCACGACTGGTATTGAATTCCAAATTGGGTCCTGCGAGGATCAGTGTTGCCTATAACGATCAGGAATTATTCGTAGAGACAGAGAATGTGTGTGGTATTAATTAATTAGAAGTAGATGAGAATTAGGAAGAAGACAAATGAATCATTTCTTCTTGTTAAAGAAACGATACAAAAAATCAAACAATTAATTGTTTTGTTTACTTGTCTTCAGAATAACACATAATTAGGTAGATTTTATAAGACTTCCTTACCAAGTGAGGCTCATCAAGATTGAAGTAGCTGCAGGAAACATTGGAAAAGCCTTCAAATGTCAAGTTGAAGACGTCTAAGCTGTATCTGAAAGAAAAAGAAAAAAAAATCAGCTTCAGCTTAGAAGAAATGACAATACTCACATCGTAACAAAATGTAGCAGAATGTTTTTAATGTATTTTTTCACGACAATGTTAGCCAAAACGAAATATTCGCGTATCTTCATTTGTTATTCATAGCTAACCTTTCGTTGTCACGAATATAATTGAAATCGGAGATGATGGGGAATGTGTGTGGATCCACGGGACGAAGCGCCCTTTGTAGCTCAGAAGTAATTTTCTCACATGGTAAAACTGAAAGGAAAAATAATAATAATAGTAATAATAATAATAATAATAATAATAATAATAATAATAATAATAATAATAGTAATTCTATTTGAATAATAATAATGATAATAATAATACAATAACTAATAATAATAATAATAATAATAATAATAATAGTAATTTTATTTAAATAATAATAATAATAATAATAATAATAATAATAATAATAATAATAATAATAATAATAATAACTTCAAAAATGAGAACTGAGACACAGCACAATTTCACAAATCTCTTTCAACCTCTTTGTTTACTTACTTGGAAGCCAGGGCGGATTCACTGATGCAAAGGCAACTGAAATTGCCGCCAGGATCAATGTTCTCTGGAACATGTCTAAGGGAGAGCGTTTCAATATCAACCTGTAAGAGAGAGAGAGAGAGAGAGAGAGAGAGAGAGAGAGAGAGAGAGAGAGAGAGAGAGCCTGATTAATTATATACATATTAGTTTTAGACTGTAATCAGTATTTATTCAACTCTCCTTCTCTTCATATATTGCAAGACATGTGGTCTGAAAAGAGATTGATCACAGTTCAGTCTGGTAAAACTGTGAACAATCTTAATGTCATTCTGAAACAGCTTTGAGACCATAAGAAAGGAGTAATTTCAGATATAACTCACTGCAATTATTAGAACCAGTAATGCCCCCATGTTAAGAACTGTACAAATTGTATGAAAGAATATTTCACTTTTAGAAATGCGTCATTTCTAAAGTTTTGTTCTCATCCACGCATGAAAGGTGAGCTGGCAATAGAAATCTCTGTCTCCAGAGAATGGCTGACTATCAATATCAAATCTGTCATATTTTTCGAAAATGATTGAAACTGCTGTACACGAACAAACCTGGAAACATCTGATAAAATCTAATGCCATACCTGATGATCAATCTGCATACAGAGAAAATTACTCCACAGAAACAACAGTGTTAGCGATTAAAAATGACATATCAAAATTATAACAAATGGCAAGTGTTGCTTTCTTGTGATGCTTGATCTAAGTGCAGCATTTGATACTGTAGAACATACATATCTGATGGAAGACCTTAAAGCTGTGGGCATCGTAGAACGAGCAAATGACTGGTTTGTGAGTAATCTCGAAAACCACAAAGTTAAAGTAGTAATATCAAATGTTGAATCTGAGACAAGAAAACTAACCAAATGGGTGCCTCAAGGCAGTGTATTAGGTCCTCTCCTGTTTGAAATTTACATGATTGAACTGGCAAATATACTTGAAACTCACAGAGTTAAGTTTAAAATATACGCTGATGATACACAATTCTATTTCCCAATAGCATCAGTTGATGAAGCAAAAAGAAAGATACATGAAATAATGAATGACATTAAGGCTTGGATGTTAACAAAAAAGCTCAAGCTCAATGAAGATAAAAGTGAATGTATTATTTTTGGAAATGAAAAAGATATAAAAAGAATCGAATGCTTCCAAAGAATTGAAATAGGTCAATCGATCATTGACCTAAAGAAATCTGTCAGAAATCTTGGAGTAATCATGGATGATAGACTGACAATGAATAAACATATAAATATGGTAAGAAATTGTAACTATCATATTAGAAAATAGCATATATTAGTAAATACTTAGATGAAAAATCTATGGCCATACTCATTAATCACCACATATTTTCAATAATTGATTACTGCAACTCACTGTTCTATGGCTTACCAAATTATCAGCTGAAGAAAATTCAGAGAGTACAAAACAGAGCCGCTAGATTAATAAAAGGACTACACAATAGGGAAAGAGTTACCCCTGCACTAATTAAATTACACTGGCTGCCGGTAAAGGCGAGAATTGAATACAAGCTACTCTTACTAACGTTTAAATTACTGAACCAAAATGAACCAAAATATCTAAAAGAATGCCTGAATAAACTAGAACTAAAAACAAATGTTAACATAAGACACATGAGTGACAAACATAGGCTATATGAACCAAGAATAAATAGTAAATTTGGTGAAAGGGCTTTTAGCTACTGTGCGCCTAGACATTATAATAAACTGCCAACTGAAATGAAGGACATTAAGGGAGCAATTGAATTTAAGAAGAAACTAAAGACATTACTTTTCACAAGATCATATGATTTGGAAGATGCTACAATCAAAGAATTGTATAAGTTAGAATGAAAATGTTTCGTTAGATGATTACTATGGACCCAAAGAGAAGTAGTTCACTCGACTTCAGTGGAGGGTTGGATTTAAACCCAAAAAAGAAGTAAAAGACCAAGTCCAACTCACAACAACGTCTTGTGTCCTGCAGAAGGAGACGACGGAGGAAGCAGAGCAGATCTGAAGGACACCACAAGAGTGCTTGTGATTTCGGAGAACTGCGGGGATGAGAAGCTTATCCTGGACCTTTAAATACCAATTGGGTATCCCTGATTTCCCCCCCCCCCCCCCCTCACCCGCCGAGAACCAAAGCTGTCTTGAGAACTTGCACTCCCGCACCCCCTCCCCTCTCCCCACCTACTCTGTCATTTTCGTTCCTAGTTTTTGCCGCTTCTCTCTCTCTCTCTCTCTCTCTCTCTCTCTCTCTCTCTCTCTCTCTCCTCTCTCTCTCTCTCTCTCTCTCTCTCTCTCTTCATGTATATATATATATATATATATATATATATATATATATATATATATATACATGTATATAACAGTGTAAATCTTAATATATACGTATGTATGTATGTATGTATGTGTATATACATACATATATATATATATATATATATATATATATATATATATATATATATATATATATATATATATGCATACATACATAATACTCTATACACATATATGTAAATATCTACTTATATTCATATATACTGTATACATATGCATATTTATACATATATATGCATCATCATCATCATCAACGTCTCCTCCTACGCCTATTGATGCAAAGGGCCTCGGTTAGATTTCACCAGTCGTCTCTATCTTGAGCTTTCAATTCAATACTTCTCCATTCATCAGCTTCTACTTCTTGCTTCATAGTACTCAGCCATGTAGGCCTGGGTCTTCTAGCTCTTCTAGTGAACGTTTATATATATATATATATATATATATATAATATATATATATATATATATATATATATATATATATATATATCTCACATCACATATTTATCGCAGAATTTGTAACAAGATAGTTTTAAATTTCAGATTTTATTTTCAAAACCCTAAATACATTTTATTATTCAGGTGCAAAAACTGACTTGCAAAGGCATTTTATGTCCTAGAAAAGAAGAAGAAAACGAAGTGAGAAAAACAGAGGAGAAGGAATTCCTCGAAGAGGGGCAGCTCTTGGCTAAGATCCCAAAAATGTTGATGTGTCGTCTTTGACCTTCCAGAGCCCCCCTGGAGAAGAAGGAGAAGACGAAGTGAGAAAAACAGAGGAGGGGGAATTCCCCCGAGCCCCAAGGAGGGACCGCTCTTGGCTCAGAGCCCGCAAATGCAGATATGTCGTCCTTGACCTTCTGGAGAAGCTAATGCATTCCACCAGCGCTCGGCCACACCCCTTTTCCTCCTCGGGACATGCATGGCGGGGGGCGAGTGGTGAGCAGCAGTGTTGCAAGTGTGAATAATATAAATATATCCAAAAACGTATCCAGAATGTACAAAACGTATCCAAATAATATGGAATAGTATCCAAAATGTATCCAATATATGCTCTTAAAAAATGCGTTAAAGTTAATTAGTGGAGTCAGCATTTTTTGAGGAACCGAGCCCGAAGGAAATCCTATGTCATCATGGAAGGACACGTGCTGCCCTTTTGTTACGACTTAACACGTGGTCCAGATTGCATCGGAAATTTCTTCTAGAAGCTTCCATGGCGTGATCGAAGTGGGCGTTTTTGAGGAAGCCAATAAAAATGAAGAATTGTTAAAAAAAAATGCCTTCTATGGAAATGACCACTGCCCACTATAATTAACTCTGCCTATACTTGAGTATATAAACTTCAAGAAGAGATTGTCCAAGCTTTGCGCAGTGGCAGTATCGTAACCAATGAAACCGAGGTGCGACAAGAGAGGAACTATGTCCGAAGCAGATGAGATCCAAGTCCTAACAAGATAAGAAACAGAGAAGACCAGAAGTCTGGTAGAGCCAGATTCTAACCTTCCCTTCAGAAAACAAAAGCCTATCTCCAAAAATCTGTTATGGCCGAGAAGAAAAGACAGATTGAAGCTGCCAGCCCTCCCTGCTTGTGATGAGAAGTAGCCTACACTGCCTGCCGCCTGCCTTAGTTCAACAGTATCATCGAATTCTTGGAAGAAGACCTCTGATGTCCCATCTTGATGCCACCCTTTCTGAGACGTCTTCGAATCCGGTCATCGTGCCAGTTTCATCTGAACCTCAGCCGC
Organism: Palaemon carinicauda; assembly: GCF_036898095.1. NCBI lineage: Eukaryota > Metazoa > Arthropoda > Malacostraca > Decapoda > Palaemonidae > Palaemon > Palaemon carinicauda. The sequence goes on from NC_090767.1 coordinate 19,765,735, forward strand.
CCTTCTGCAACGCTCTCAAGCCTGAAGCCTCCGTACCAGTATCGTCTCAGCAGCTGCAGAAAACCATTAAGTATTTCTACCTTACTGACTATTCCCCTTTCCTATTGATGTTTTGATTGATTTGATTTGTCAGTTAAAGTAAACGAATTAGTAACATTGATTTTCTTTATATAAGTTTGTGAATAAACGGGTTGCATTTTTTCGTGAGGTTCTTTTTAGATTCATTTCCCATATTTCAATCGGTGTTGTTGGAAACATTTATCTTAGTTATTAAAAGAACCCATGGCGATTTTAAGATCGTAACAGTGACCTTGGCATTCCAAGGTTTAAAATCCTTTAAGATACCCTAGGCATGAGTTCTGCATCGAGAGAGAGAGAGAGAGAGAGAGAGAGAGAGAGAGAGAGAGAGAGAGAGAGAGAGAGGAGAGAGAGAGAGAGAGAGAGAGTTTCACGATTTTATTAAGAGACTAAACAAGACAAAGACAAAGAAATTGTCTTTAAAGAAGAAGAAACTGAATATACAATGAAATAAACTTAAGAAGAAAACTGAAAAAGGCAAAACAAAATAAGATAAGGATTAGGGATGATTAATCCCCGTAGATGGAACAGATGTTACCATTAACAAGAAGAAGAGACAAAGCAAAACAAAAGAAGAAGAAGTCGAAGGAATCGAAGAATAGGAAGGATTCCTCTTCTTCAGTCCCCGGGGAAAAGGAGAGGTGGGGGAGGTGTGGGCAGTCTGGCGGAGTCCAGCAACACCGGTAGACTTCTAGCAGACAATGACTTCGTTTTTACGAACAATTTAGCGTGATATGATTTAAGGTTTCAGTGTGGCATGATTGTGAAGGAAGTGCAGTCCCAAAGGTCACTCTAATCAAAATTATCAATTTCAAAATGAGATGAACCACCTTTAGATATTTGGAAATTGAAAATGACCAAATAAAGGATAGTCGAAGACTAGGAAGGTTTCCTCTTCTTCGGTCTCCAGGGGTGTAGGCCAAGAGAAGGTGTTGGGAGCCCAGGTGGAGTCGAGCTTCGCTGTAAGGCGAATTTTTTTCTCTAAAACAGGATTGAAGTGAATCCGTGGGGACAGAAAACTGGTTTGACTGGTAACTGCTTCATTAAATCTACGATCAGTAGCTGCATTCGTAAGGAACTAAACTGTTTATAAACTACTCAATAATAATAATAATAATAATAATGATAATAATAATAATAATGATAAAATTTTAAGGCCACAGCATTGACATTTTGTGTGGTTTCCGAATAAGAGAGATGGTCTGTTTGGACCTTTGATCTCCTGAAGGAAGATCTTCGGTATGATTAGTTTGAAACAAAAATACAAATGTTATTCCAATTACAAACTTCGAAAGGTTAGAGGAGTAAGATGCTCTGAAATGGATAAGTAACAACTTTGATCATTCTTTATCGAGAATGTATCACATTCATTAATGTACTTTTTTAAGGAAAAGTTTAATATT